>NC_084619.1:13696806-13966806 GCF_033978795.1 Nerophis ophidion
CGTACCTTCCGTCAAAACTCTAAAGGCCGACTGCACATTTCCTACCTTCACAATAAAAGCCCTGCTTCATGCTGCCTGCGCTAACAAAATAAGAGTCTCGGAAAGCCGGCTTTCTGAGGGATCGCTTGTGCTCGCCAGTTTTCCGAGACTCTGTATTTAGTTAGCGCAGGCAGCATGAAGCAGGGCTTTTATTGTGAAGATAGGAAATGTGCAGTCGGCCTTTAGAGTTTTGATGGAAGGTACGGCGCGAGAGTCTGTTGAAATAAAAAGTGTTTCTCGCCTTCCTCTCGGTCATTTTTAATAATAATGATCTTGCAGCAGCCAGCGTCATCTCACAAGACCCTCCGGTACCGTGAATGTCATTTAAGTGACGTCTTGGTGAAGATTGATGATCACTAATTTTTAGGTCTATTTTTTTTAAAAGCCTGGCTGGAGATCGACTAACACACCCCCCGCGGTCGACTGGTAGCTCGCGATCGACGTAATGGGCACCCCTGATCTAGACCTTACATCCTCTGTAATGTCACCCAGTACAATAGAGTATATAGTCGATACTATTATGATAACGTCGCTATTTTTTGGCATTACATCTTCTTTCGTTTTTAAAAAAAATCTTAAATACTTCTGGTTCTGTCTCACGGGAGCCTTTTGGACACGGAGACCAGCTGCTGGATCTCTGCCAGACCAGAGTCCGTTTGGAGAGACTGGAGGAGATGCGGATCAACAGATACAGGGCTGCGGAGCTGGCGCTAAGCGCCGGGACGGACGGACTTCAAATGTCTTGGCTGAATGAGCAGGTATCGGACACTTCGGTCTCCTTAGACGCATCCTTGCTCATCCATGCAGACTGGACACTGGCCGAGAGTTGGTGGGCCACCGAGGGTAGAGTCGACTCTCTTGGTTACTTTGTTGGGTCTGCTCCTGTCTCTGGCCATGCTCCCTCCACCCCAGCAGACGATGGCGTGGAACACCGCGGAGGCCACCACAGGGAAAAAGTTTTACTTTTGTGGCTGTGTGTACAAGTGCCTCGTTGCATCAGCTCTGCTCTATTAATATATGTAAAGGCCTACTGAAATGATATTTTCTTATTTAAACGGGGATAGCAGGTCCATTCTATTTGTCATACTTGATCATTTGGCGATATTGCCATATTTTTGCTGAAAGGATTTAGTAGAGAACATTGACGATAAAGTTTGCAACTTTTGGTCGCTCATAAAAAAGCCTTGCCTTTACCTGAAGTAGCAGACGATGTGCGCGTGACGTCACGGGTTGTGGAGCTCCTCACATCCTCACATTGTTTACAATCATGGCCACCAGCAGCTAGAGCGATTCGGACCGAGAAAGCGATGATTTCCCCATTTGAGCGAAGATGAAAGATTTGTGGATGAGGATAGTGAGAGTGAAGGACGAGAAAAAAAAAAAAAAAAGCGAGCGGCAGTGTGAGCGATTCAGATGTTATTAGACAGATTTACTAGGATAATTCTGGAAAATCCCTTATCTGCTTATTGTGTTACTAGTGTTTTAGTGAGATTATGTGGTACCTGAAAGTCGGAGAGCTGTGGCTACGGGTGTGGTGACCGCCAGTGTCTCCGGTGAGAGGAGGTAATAGTCCGCAGCTGCAGGAGGACGCAAGCTCCGCTCATGTCTACTGTAAGAGGCGATTTATTACCACAATTTTCTCACCGAAACCTGCCGGTTGACATGTGGTCGGGAACCATGTTCGCTTGACCGCTCTGTTCCATAGTAAAGCTTCACCTTCGGGAATTTTAAACAAG
The DNA here is from genome assembly GCF_033978795.1 of Nerophis ophidion. Lineage (NCBI taxonomy): Eukaryota > Metazoa > Chordata > Actinopteri > Syngnathiformes > Syngnathidae > Nerophis > Nerophis ophidion. Next base: position 13,698,582 of record NC_084619.1, read on the forward strand.
GAAAGACGGGCTGTGTTTGTGTTGCTAAAGGCAGCTGCAGTGCACCGCTTCCAACATACATCTTCTCTTCTTTGACTTCTCCATTATTAATTGAACAAATTGCAAAAGATTCAGCAACACAGATGTCCAGAATACTGTGTAATTATGCGATTAAAGCAGACTACTTATAGCTTGGATCGGGCTGGAAGAACATGTCCGCTACCACCGGTGACGTCACGCGCACGAGTCATCACAAACGTCATCATTCCGCAATGTTTTCAACAGGAAACTTTGCGGGAAATTCAAAATTGCAATTTAGTAAACTAAAAAGGCTGTATTGGCATGTGTTGCAATGTTAATATTTCATCATTGATTTATAGTTAAAGTAAAGTTAAAGTACCAATGATTGTCACACACATACTAGATCTGGCGAAATTATTCTCTGCATTTGACCCATCACCCTTGATCACCCCATGGGAGGTGAGGGGAGCAGTGGGCAGCAGCGGTGCCGCGCCCGGGAATCAATTTTGGTGATTTAACCCCCAATTCCAACCCTTAATGCTGAGTGCCAAGCAGGGAGCTAACGGGTGCCATTGTTATAGTCTTTGGTATGACTCGGCCGGGGTTTGAACTCACGACCTACCGATCTCAGGGCGGACACTCTAACCACTAGGCCACGTACTCGTGGCCTATATATACTATCAGACTGCGTGGTCGGTAGTAGTAGGTTTCAGTAGGCCTTTAATGTCCTTTGTTTTCTTTGATGTTTGATGTTTCCCTCTTACCTCTTACACACATACTTATGTGTGTTATGGCTAAGAGTTTTTTTTTCTTCCTTCGCCTCAGTCTGGACCCCCTCTCCAGGGGCCCAGGCATCGACTGAATTGTTTTCTTCTCACCCCCCACCCCTCTTCCTCCCTGTTCTCGCCATTTGTGTAAGGGGCGCCAGAAGTAGGTATACCCGTCAGCGATCCTGTTCTGTCTCCCTGTAATGTTTGTCTGATCTTGAATGGGATTGTGTTGAAAATGTTAATTTCCCGTCTGGGATTATCAAAGCATTTCTGATTCTGATATCATGTTTCTAAACTCAGGAAATATTCCCCTGGACACATGAGGACTTTGAATAAGACCCAAGTAGGACCCTGTAACAACTTGGTATCGGATTGATACCCAAGTTTGTGGTATCATCCAAAACTACTATAAAGGATCCGAACAACAGAAGAATAAATGATTATTACATTTTAACAGAAGTGTAGACAGAACATGTTAAAAGAGAAAATAAGCATATATTAAGAGTAAATGAACAAGTAGATTAAAAATTATTTTTCTACCATTTGTCCTTCTATCTGTGTTGGCCCTGCGATGAGGTGGCGACTTGTCCAGGATGTACCCCGCCTTCCGCCCGATTGTAGCTGAGATAGGCGCCAGCGCCCCCCGCAACCCCAAAAGGGAATAAGCGGTAGAAAATGGATGGATGGATGGATTTTGCCAAAATAATAGAATGGAAAATGACACAATATGTTACTGCAGCTAAATGAGGAGCCTTTGGTTGTTTACTTACTACTAAAGGACAAGTTGCCTTGTATGTTTACTATTTTATTTAAGGACAAACTTGCAATAATAAAAAATGTTTACTGTACCGTAAGATTTTTTTTGTTAAAATAAAGCCAATAATGCAATTTTTTGTGATTCCCTTTATTTAGAAAAGTATCAAAATAATTTTGATGCTGGTTACAAAATATTGGTGACACCACTTCCCAATGCTACTGAAAGGGACGGCGTGGCGCAGTGGGAGAGTGGCCGTGCGCAACCCGAGGGTCACTGGTTCAAATCCCACCTAGTACCAACCTCGTCACGTCCGTTGTGTCCTGAGCAAGACACTTCACCCTTGCTCCTGATGGGTGCTGGTTGGCGCCTTGCATGGCAGCTCCCTCCATCAGTGTGTGAATGTGTGTGTGAATGGGTAAATGTGGAAGTAGTGTCAAAGCGCTTTGAGTACCTTGAAGGTAGAAAAGCGCTATACAAGTACAACACATTTATTTATTTATTTAAAGACAAGCACTTGCCAGCTCACGTACGCTTCAGCCCTACATGGTGATGGAAGGAAAACTGCACGCCTCATGGTATGACATTCACCTGCAGGTTATGGTCCAATTAGCAAGACTAATGATGTTACATTTAGGTCAAAGACATTACACATGCTGTCGAACATAGAGGTTAGGTCAGGGGTAGGGAACCTATGGCTCTAGAGCCAGTTGTGGCTCTTTTGATGACTGCATCTGGCTCTTAGATAAGTGAGTGAAGTGTCAAGTGAATTATATTTATATAGCGCTTTTCTCTAATGACTCAAAGCGCTTTACATAGTGACACCCAATATCTAAGTTACATTTAAACCAGTGTGGGTGGCACTGGGAGCACTTGGGTAAAGTGTCTTGCCCAAGGACACAACGGCAGTGACAAGGATGGCGGAAGCATAAATCTTAGCTGACATTACTTAACACGATAAGTAATGAATAATTCCGTTGGTAATCACAGTTTTAAAAATGATGTTCGCAATATATAACATTCGACATGCATTGAATCTATCCACGAGTTTATTTTACCGCGCCTGTTCAAAAAGTCGCATTAATAGTAAGAAGTATTTTATTTATTATTGGTTAGTTTCAGAATAACAATGTTATTAAAAAGAATCAGAGACTTATTATACTCTAAAAATGTTGTTCTTACTTGTATTAAGTTGTATACAGTGTTAAAAAAAGTAAATCATATGGCTTTCAAGGAAATACATTTTAAAATATTTGGCTTTCATGGCTCTCTCATAAAAAGCCGGTGGCAGAGGGGTTAGTGCGTCTGCCTCACAATACGAAGTTCCTGCAGTCCTGGGTTCAAATCCAGGCTCGGGATCTTTCTGTGTGGAGTTTGCATGTTCTCCCCGTGACTGCGTGGGTTCCCTCCGGGTACTCCGGCTTCCTCCCACTTCCAAAGACATGCACCTGGGGATAGGTTGATTGGCAACACTAAATTGGCCCTAGTGTGTGAATGTGAGTGTGAATGTTGTCTGTCTATCTGTGTTGGCCCTGCGATGAGGTGGCGACTTGTCCAGGGTGTACCCCGCCTTCCGCCCGATTGTAGCTGAGATAGGCGCCAGAAAATGGAAAAAAAATGGCTCTCTCAGCCAAAAAGGTTCCCGACCCCTGGGTTAGGTGATGGGAATTGATAAGATTTTTCCGGTTCCTATTCCACTTTCGGTTCTGCCTGATGATTCGGTTCTTTTTCGGTTCTCTTATAGATTCTTATTTGGAAAAAAAGATAATATGATGGATTTGCATCCATTTTGTTTAGTTTAGAGCTAACATAACCTCACAAAGCCAGTCTAAAGAGGCATATAGCATAGAAAAAAACATTTGAAAATAGACTTTTTTTTTAAATCTGTAGAATTTAACTAAATAAAATGTGTAGAAATCACACAAAAATGTAACATTTCGTAACATTTTTAAAACTTTTAGGAATCTTTGTCATCCACCTAGAAAATAAAACATGCATTATACAGTGCAAATGTTTGTGTCAGAGGTATTTGGTGTCGAACCCCAAGATGCAGAGATGGAGGCAGGCATGGAGTGAGCAAACATGATTTAATAAAGATACTATGACAAAATCAAAAAAAGGGTTCAAACCAAAAGCGCCTTGGCTCAGAAAACATTGAAAAACGCTGGTATAGGTAACAGTTTCCATCCCTATCGTTATGATACAAATTTTAAGATAATGGTGATTAAGTCGTCTAACTATCCAGCAGCTAAGGAATATTCTGACATAATCATTTTTAAATTGCAATCATTTGGATTATGTTTAACTTGAAAACATAATTTCAAAAAAGATACAATTTGTCTTAAACATTTTTCTACAAAAAATAAATAATGGGTTGTACTTGTATAGCGCTTTTCTACCTTCAAGGTACTCAAAGCGCTTTGACACTACTTCCACATTTACCCATTCACACACACATTCACACACTGATGGAGGGAGCTGCCATGCAAGGCGCCAACCAGCACCCATCAGGAGCAAGGGTGAAGTGTCTTGCTCAGGACACAAACGGACGTGACGAGGTTGGTACTAGGTGGGATTTGAACCAGGGACCCTCGGGTTGTGCACGGCCACTCTGCCACTGCGCCACGCCGTCCCTTAAACATTTTTCTACAAAAAATATGTCTTATATTTGATACTTTTTCGACAAAGAAAATTATTTGTATGTTATTAAGTGCTAACATTAAATTTTTTTAACATTTTCTCGCAATATTTTTACTGATTTGTTAAAACATTGTATTGATTTATTTTCAGTGTGATTTAATGTTATTTTTTAAAATAAGCCTTCGGTTAATAAACAAATAAATCATAACCCCGAAAGACACACTCAAAAAACTGTGGATTAAATATAAAAAAACAAGTAAAAAAAGAAGGCAATAGAAAAGTGCAAGTAAGACGTTGAAAATCGGTCCTCAATTCAGGTCATAAAAGCTTGATTGATTCAAATTGAGCTTGAAGGTGATTGTTGTTTAACATTGTACTAACACTGTAATTATTTGAAATATTATCATCCAAATCCATGATTGTCTTAGCCGCTGAAAGGGCAAGTCTTGATTTATAGAATAATGAATGTTAATTACCTTTATGCCCTTTCGCTTAAGCAGAAAAGAATGACTCCGATTTTTTCTTTTTAAAAACAAGTCATTTAGTGTTCCTGCAGCGCTTAAATGGGCTCCCTCTCCTTTGTCGCTGACATTGACACGGCGCTAAATGTGCCCTTCAAACCCTCAACAGGTACAGTTATTACCACCTGCACGCTCATCTCTATTCTCCGACTTATTCGCTCATATTCTTGAAAATCTCCAGACCTTGAAAATGAATGATAATGGAGCCAAACACTCGTTTTGACTCTCGCTTGATAACCTTGTAATGCACGGTTTCACTTAAGCCCATTGTGTCCTTCTGATGGATGACACTAAAGGTCGTTTGTATCGGTCATACTGGTGAGCAGCTCTTTTCTAATGGCGAGGAGAATGAAAGCCAAAATGTGTGAACAAGAGAGGTAGATGAAAGTAAAATGGAAGTATGTGAATTCCGTGGTCACATTTGGGCAGACCTTGGCAAATTAAGGCCCGGGGGCCACATGCGGCCCGTTAAGCTTTTCAATCTGGCCCGCCGGACATTCCCAAATATTTTTTTTAAATCTTTAAGATTGGAAAGTGTGGCTGCCATTATGATGTGCAGTGATATTTTCTAATGACCGCAAGTCTTCAACTATACGAAGTATTTCAATGGTTGGAATCTGCGCTTATGGATGATATACTAGTTACTAGGGGTGTGGGAAAAAATCGATTCGAAATTGAATCGCGATTCTCACCTTGTGCGATTCAGAATCGATTCTCATTTTTAAAATATCGATTTTTATTTTTTTATTTTGTTTTTATTTTTTTTAATTAATCCAATCCAATCCAATCCACTTTATTTATATAGCACATTTAAACAACAATAACGTTTCCACGTTAACAGCCATGTTAAAAACAATTGTAAAAAAAAAAAAAAAATAAATAAATAAAATAAAATAAAAAAAGTATATATATATATATATATATATATATATATATATATATATATATTATGCTCCACCAATGACTGTAACAAAACAAAAAATAAATAAATATAAAACCAATAAAAACAATATAAAAACAAATATGATTAAAAACTATTTTAAAGGGTAAATACAATTAAAACAGTAAAATAGAAATCAAAGTGTATAGAAAACACAGAGGACCACACAACTCACGTAGTGTTAAAAGCCAAAGAATAAAAGTGGGTCTTAATTAATCTAACAAAACAATACACAGCAATACCATAACAATGCAATCCAATTCCAAAACCAAACCTGACCCAGCAACACTCAGAACTGAAATAAACAGAGCAATTGAGAGGAGACACAAACACGACACAGAACAAACCAATGAATATTATCAACAACAGTATCAATATTAGTTATAATTTCAGCATAGCAGTGATTAAAAATCCCTTATTGACATTATCATTAGACATTTATAAACATAAAAAAAAAGAACAATAGTGTCACAGTGGCTTACACTTGCATCGCATCTCATAAGCTTGACAATGAACTGTGTCCAATGTTTTCACAAAGATAAAATAAGTCATATTTGATGTTCGTTTAATAGTTAAAACAAATGCACATTATTGCAATCAGTTGATAAAACATTGTCCTTTACAATTATAAAAGCTTTTTAAAAAAAATCTACTCTGCTTGCATGTCAGCAGACTGGGGTAGATCCTGCTGAAATCCTATGTATTGAATGAATACAGAATCGTTTGGAAACGGAAAAATATCGTTTTTGAATCGAGAATCGCGTTGAATCGAAAAAATCGATTTATACTCGAATCGCGACCCCAAGAATCGATATTGAATCGAATCGTGGGACACCCAAAGATTCGCAGCCCTATTTAAGGATACAACTCTAACATTTGACAACCAAACAATTAAACAAGGCGACACGGTAAAGAATCTGGGTGTTATCTTTGACCCAACTCACTCCTTTGAGTCACACATTAAAAGCGTTACTAAAACGGCCTTCTTTCATCTCCGTAATATCGCTAAAATTCGCTCCATTCTGTCCACTAAAGACGCCGAGATCATTATCCATGCGTTTGTTACGTCTCGTCTCGACTACTGTAACGTATTATTTTCGGGTCTCCCCATGTCTAGCATTAAAAGATTACAGTTGGTACAAAATGCGGCTGCTAGACTTTTGACAAGAACAAGAAAGTTTGATCACATTACGCCTGTACTGGCTCACCTGCACTGGCTTCCTGTGCACTTAAGATGTGACTTTAAGGTTTTACTACTTACATATAAAATACTACACGGTCTAGCTCCAGCCTATCTTGCCGATTGTATTGTACCATATGTCCCGGCAAGAAATCTGCGTTCAAAGGACTCCGGCTTATTAGTGATTCCCAAAGCCCAAAAAAAGTCTGCGGGCTATAGAGCGTTTTCATTTCGGGCTCCAGTACTCTGGAATGCCCTCCCGGTAACAGTTCGAGATGCCACCTCAGTAGAAGCATTTAAGTCTCACCGTAAAACTCATTTGTATACTCTAGCCTTTAAATAGACTCCCTTTTTAGACCAGTTGATCTGCCGTTTCTTTTCTTTTTCTCCTATGTCCCACTCTCCCTTGTGGAGGGGGTCCGGTCCGATCCGGTGGCCATGTACTGCTCGCCTGTGTATCGGCTGGGGACATCTCTGCGCTGCTGATCCGCCTCCGCTTGGGATGGTTTCCTGCTGGCTCCGCTGTGAACGGGACTCTCGCTGCTGTGTTGGCTCCGCTTTGGACTGGACTCTTGCGACTCTATTGGATCCATTATGGATTGAACTTTCACAGTATCATGTTAGACCCGCTCGACATCCATTGCTTTCCTCCTCTCCAAGGTTCTCATAGTCATCATTGTCACCGACGTCCCACTGGGTGTGAGTTTTCCTTGCCCTTATGTGGGCCTACCGAGGATGTCGTAGTGGTTTGTGCAGCCCTTTGAGACACTAGTGATTTAGGGCTATATAAGTAAACATTGATTGATTGATTGATACTAATTACTATGGTAATCTAGTTAGTTACTATGGTCATCTACGTCACAGCAGCTCAGACGAGGCACCAAACAGTGTGGGCGGGAAGCGTTTCCACAGACGCAGAAAGAGCTTTTCACAACAAAGTTCAAAAGCTTAGTGATGTATCAGATGTATCAGATTGTAGGTGGGTTTATTTTGTACCCTTCGTTCATATTTCACTGTTTGTTGAATTGTTGATGCGTTTCACTTGATTGTAAAATATGTCAATCAAAAGGGGGTGTGACATTCATATTTTGTAAATATTCAGTGTTTTATCGTTCATAGAAAAGTGTAAAATTCCATTACGTTTTTTAAGGCGGTCTGACATAACATTTTTAGCATTAAATCAGGCATTATTGTGAAGTTTTGTATTAGTGTCCCTAAAAATAGATATACCGGCCCACAGACACATTTTTACTCTAAATATAAATAAATGATAAATGGGTTGTACTTGTATAGCGCTTTTCTACCTTCAAGGTACTCAAAGCATTTTGACACTACTTCCACATTTACCCATTCACACACACATTCACACACTGATGGAGGGAGCTGCCATGCAAGGCGCTAACCAGCCCCCCTCAGGAGCAAGGGTGAAGTGTCTTGCTCAGGACACAACGGACGTGACGAGGTTGGTACTAGGTGGGGATTGAACCAAAGCTGCACAGGTTGCGCACGGCCACTCTTCCACTGTGCCACGCCGTCCCAAATGTGGCCCCCCGAGTCAAAATAATTGCCCAGACCTGCACTAGGGATTAGTGACATGGCCTAAAATCTTTATCAAGATATGTATTGCAGCTACCTGCAATACTGACATACATCCTGACACATTACTCAGTATATAAGTGATAATAGAACCGTTTCAAAATGGGTTACAAAAAGTCCTAATTTGGCTGCTGACATACAGTACATGCCAAAAGTTTGGACACACCTTCTCATTGCAATGCGTTTTCTTTATTTTCATGACTATTTACATTGTAGATTGTCACTGAAGGCATCAAAACTATGACACCTGAAGTGAAATGAAACCCTTTCAGGTGACTACCTCTTTTGAAGCTCATTGAGAGAATGCCAAGAGTGTGCAAAACATTAATCAGAGTAAAGGGTGGCTATTTTGAAGAAACTAGAATACAAAACATGTTTTCAGTTATTTCACATTTGTTTTGTCAAGTACATAACTCCACATGTGTTCATTCATAGTTTTGATGCCTTCAATGACCATGTAAATAGTCACAAAAATAAAGAAAACGCATTGAATGAGAAGGTGTGTCCAAACTTTTGGCCTGTACTGTATGCAAAAACATAATATATCAATTCCGGTTGTATAATTTACTCAAAACTATAATTAATCGACCTGCTAATTTACTGTTAAAGTCTGGTTAATTGTTGTTGTAACGTGGTTATATCTACACTTCCGTTAAAATGTAATACACATGTATTCTTCTGTTATTTGAATACTTTACCTTGGTTTTGGGCGACACTACAAATTTCCAAGGAGCAACAGTGTCAATATTATTCGTACCAATAACTGATACTTAAAAATGTTCAAGATCATTGAATGATTACATTTTTGATCACAATTATAATCAAAACAAAACACAGCATCGCGGTGTAACAATATCAATTGATTTATGTTAATTATGACATACTAATGGCTCTGATGGCAGCACGGTAGAAGAGGGGTTAGTGCATGTGCCTCACAATGCAAAGGTTCAGAGTAGTGCTGGGTTCAATCCCGGGCCTGGGATCTTTCTGTGTGGAGTTCGCATGTTCTCCCCGTGACTGCGTGGGTTCCCTCCGGGTACTCCGGCTTCCTCCCACCCCCCAAAACATGCACCTGGGGATAGGTTGATTGGCAACACTAAATTGGCCCTAGTGTGTGAATGTGATGTGAATGTTGTTTGTCTATCTGTGTTGGCCCTGTGATGAGGTGGTGACTTGTCCAGGGTGTACCTCGCCTTCCGCCCGAATGCAGCTGAGGTAGGCTCCAGCACCCCTCGCAACCCCTAAAGGGACAAGCGGTAGAAAATGGATGGATGGATATTGGCTCTGATTTATATCCTTTGATTTTTTTCCCTTAAAGCCCACCTGTGTTCTGGGATTTATTTCCTAACGACCACAATTTTTTTTTCATTATAACAAAGATCGATCTAACCACTGTGGTATCGACCTGAACTATACTACTTGGTACCATTATTGTCGATTTGTATCAAGACTATTTGTATCAATATATGTCCTGGTGACCTGGTCCTTACACACCGGAGCTCATATAAAAAGAGCTCAGCAGCACATGCACTTTTTGCGTCGGATGAAAAGAGCACAGCTCCCTCCCCCCATTCTCACCACATTCTACAGAGGCACTATAACAGGAGTCGGCAGCCCAAGGCTCCAGAGCCGCATGCGGATCTTTGACCAATCTGATGTGGCTCAGCCGCATACTTGCCGATGCCCGGATAAGTCTGGCAGATTTCCAATTTTAATGTCTCTATCACAAATCTCCCAGGTAAACATTTTAGATTTTCACCCCGACATCAACTTTGAGGGTGTGCCGTGATGACAATACCTCTAACACCCTTTCTACATGTCATCGCGCCAGGATTTTCACCATGCTAACTGCGTGCTGGTCGTCCAGTCACATTTTAGATGCGACCTCTATCCGAACGCATACGCAACTGCAAGGCATACTTGTTCAACAGCCATACAGGTCACACTGAGGGTTGTGATATAAACAACTTTAACACTCTTACTAATATGCGCCACACTGTGAACCCACACCAAACAAGAATGACAAAAACATTTCAAGAGAACATTCTCACTATATAACACAACATAAACACGACAGAACAAATACCCAGAATCACATGTATCCTGACTTTTCCAGGCTCCATTACACACCAAACCAACCCCGCCCACCTCAACCGACGCACAGAGGGATGGGGGTGGGGGTTGGGTTGGTGATAGCTGGGTGTATAATGGAGCGCAGAAGAGTCAGGATACATGGGAGTCCGGGTATTTGTACTGTAGTGTTTATGTTGTGTTATAGTGCGGATGTTCTCCTGAAATGTGTTTGTCATTCTTGTTCGGTGTGGGTTCACAGTGTGGTGCATATTAGTAAGAGTGCTAAAGTTGTTTAAACGGCCACCCTCAGTGTAACCTGTATTGCTGTTGAATAAGCATGCCTTGCAGTTTCTTACGTGTGTCTGGAATAGCCTCGTCGGAAAATTCTTTGGGCTGGCAAGCTATTTGTACAAGCTGTAGAGGGCGGTAGTGATATAATGTACGCCCTTATTATTGTTCATTGGGTGAACACCAGCGTACATTACAGAGAATAATTACTCTGAAATCCGGGAGTCTCCCAGGAAAATTGGGACGGTTGGCAGGTGTGAGTGACACTCTCAAGCGGCATTCACATAAAACTCACGGCCCGCACTAACATTAAATTTTCATATTAAGGTGCGGGCCGTGTGTCTGAGACCCCTGGTTTATACATAGCACAAAGCAAAATAAACTCTGTATGCAGTATTATTACATTATATGTTTCAAAAGAGTTATGTGGCTCCCATTGTTTTCTTTACTTTCTGAAACGGGTCAAAATGGCTTGTTGAGTGGTAAAGGTTGCCGACCCCTGCACTATAGAGAGCCTACTGACCAACTGCATCTCTGTCTGGACTGGAGCCTGCTGCAATTCCTCAGACTGAAAGTCTCTGCAGACACTGGTGAGGACATCGGAAAAGATAATCAGGACTATTCTTCCTCCTATTAGAGAAATCGCAAAAAGCCACTGCCTGACCAGGGTTGAGAAAATCTGTAGAGTCCTCCCACCCCCACCAAGGACTGTTTTCATTGTTGGACTCTAAAAAGAGGTTTCACAGCCTTAGTAGCAGAACCTCCAGGTTCTGAAACAGCCTCTTCCCTCAGGCCATAATGCCCTTGAACACATCATAATAATCCCCTCAATTCCCCCCAAAAACGGATTAACTGGCTGGAATACAAAGACAACATAACATATGTCCATAAACCTGGATGTATACGCAAAAGTGCAATACATTTATCTGTACATCCATCCATTTCCTACCGCTTATTCCCTTTCGGGGTCGCGGGGGGCGCTGGCGCCTATCTCAGCTACAATCAGGCAGCAATCTATTTATTTATATCTGAACATTATTGCTCTTTTATCCTGCACTACAATGAGCTAATGCAACAAAATGTCATTCTTATCTGTACTGTAAAGTTCAAATTTAAAAATGACAATAAAAGGAAGTCTGGTGTAATTCGCCCGCCTTGTTTACAATAAGAGCTCCAGCTTGTAGTTAGCAGTTAGCATACACCTTCCTACATGTAGTGGAGCATGTTTAGCTATTCCTCCTCCTGGGATGATATTTGTAAAATGAGGTTGTTTTTTGCTGCCATGGCCACAAGGATTATTGACTTAAAAGTGGCTTGGCAGTTGCACTGTGGAGGGACGTTAGCCCCAGGCAAGAACGCTACATTTCATTGAGGACGTGGTCGTTCGCATCGTTGCTTTCAAATTTGCGGACACAGCTAAAATGTGTCACCAACATGCGTTATTATGATATACCGATATTGTGGTATCATAAGCTCAATCGTCGGCCAAATGTATATAGTTTATATTGTCAGTATCGCGTAACCCTAGTTACACTATGTGTAAACATCAATACAATGGCAAGTTATTTCGTAACACACGCTACACTATATATTGTCGTCCATCAAGATTGTCATATATTATTTTCATAACATTAAATGAGTTATTCATTTAAATCCTCATTGATATTCAGTAACACTGCCATACGATATTGAGTTGATATTTGTATCATAAGTCAAACTTAGTTTTTATACATTTCACTTACATACATGTCACTTTGTGATCTTCTATCGACCTTGAGTTTTTTGATGCATGTTTTTAAATGAAAACTAAGTTACAAATGCATGCGGTGTATGTTTTTTTTTTAGGAAGTATATGAGACACTTCTTTTATGCCATTATTGTGCCTTTAAGCACTTGAGTAAACATGTCAGAAGTGATTAGTCGTCAAAATGCTTAGTGACAAAGTCAAATACATCCAAAGGATATATTGTACAAACCCCGTTACCGTAGGAGTTGGGAAATTGTGTTAGATGTAAATATAAACGTAATACAATGATTCACAAATCCTTTTCAACCCATATTCAATTGAATGCACTACAGAGACAAGATATTTGATGTTCAAACTCATAAACTTTATTTTTTTTGCAAAAAAGAATTAACTTAGAATTTCATGGCTGCAACACGTGCCAATGTAGTTGGGAAAGGGCATGTTCAGCACTGTGTTACATCACCTTTTCTTTTAACAACACTCAATAAATGTTTGGGAACTGAGGAAACTAATTGTTGGAGTTTTCAAAGTGGAATTATTTCCCATTCTTTTTTTACTATATAGAGCTTCAGTCGTTCAACAGTCCGGAATCTCCGTTGTCGTATTTTACGCTTCATAATGCGCCACAAGTTTTCGATGGGACACAGGTCAGGACTGCAGGCGGGTCAGGAAGTTACCCGCACTCTTTTACTACGAAACCACGCTGTTGTAACAGGTGGCTTGGCATTGTCTTGCTGAAATAAGCAGGGGCGTCCATGATAATGTTGCTTGGATGACAATATATGTTGCTCCAAAACCTGTATGAAGTATTCAGCATTAATGGTGCCTTCACAGATGTGTAAGTTACCCATTCCTTGGGCACTAATACACCCCCATACCATCACAGATGCTGTCTTTTGAACTTTGCACCTATAACAGTCTGGATGGTTATTTTCCTCTTTGTTCCAGAGGAAACCACGTCCACAGTTCCCAAATATAATTTGAAATGTGGACTCGTCAGACCACAGAACACCTTTCAATTTTGCATCAGTTCATGTTAGGTGAGCTCGGGCCCAGCGAAGCCAGTGGCGTTCCCTGGTGTTGTTGATAAATGGGTTTTGCTTTGCATAGTAGAGTTTTAACTTGCACTTACAGATGTAGTGACCAACTGTAGTTACTGACAGTGGTTTTATGAAGTGTTCCTGAGCCCATGTGGTGATATCCTTTACACACTGATGTCGGTTTTTGATGCAGTACCGCCTGAGGTATCAAATGTCCGTAATATCTTCGCTTACGTGCGGTGATTTCTCCAGATTCTCTGAAAATTTTGATGATTTTATGGACTAGATGGTAAAATCCCTAAATTCCTTGCAATAGCTGGTTGAGAAATGTTGTTCTAAAACTGTTCGACAATTTGCTTACAAATTGGTGACCCTCGCCCCATCCTTGTTTGTGAATGACTTAGCATTTCATGGAAGCCAATTTTATACCCAATCATGGCACCCACCTGTTCCCAATTAGTCTGCACACCTGTGGAATGTTCCAAATAAGTGTTTGATGAGCATTTCTCAACTTTATCAGTATTTATTGCCACCTTTCCCAACTTCCTCGTCACGAGTTGCTGGCATCAAATTCTAAAGTTAATGATTATTTGCAGAAAAAAAAAATGTTTATCAGTTTGAACATCAAATATGTTGTCTTTGTAGCATATTCAACTGAATATGGGTTGAAAATGATTTGCCAATCATTGTATTCCGTTTATATTTACATCTAACACAATTTCCCAACTCATATGGAAACAGGGTTTGCACATTCAATATCTGATCAACTATTTTTTTCCAGGATATGAACACTATTTTATTGTTTTTTTTTCAGTTTCTTAATGGTAGCAGACATTTTTAATACTAGAAGTCAAAGCATCTGATCGGATACTACCTTTGCAGTTTCCTAATTAAACCCACTATTGGAAAGGCTAATGACTATATCTGTCACCATTACTGCTTTACCTAAGACAGTGCATGGGGAACGTTTCTGCATTACGTGATTGATTATACGCGCTGTTAAGTAAAGGGGAAATGCAGCGTAAGCCTGAATGATGGAGCTACTGTGTTGCCTTAGTTTTTGTATGCCCTACCTTTCATAGTATTTGGTTTTGGACAAAAATGTGGAATTGATTTTTGCATGCCACCTCGGTTATTGTATGGGCTAAACCACTAACAATAACCGTTTGCCTCAGATATCATTCTGCAGACTCGAGTGCCCAAACAAAGAATCCAATACGTTTGTGACTGAGTTTTATCGCGTTAATAATACAGTTGTACCTCAGCTTACGAGTTTAGTTTATTCTGTGACCGAGCCCAAAATGTAACCCAAAATACTGTCAAATCAAAGTTGGCTACATGCACAAACAGGGAGGTAGAGTGGACAAAAATTGCATTTAAGTAAGAGTGCTGTTACTTTAGAGCAGGGGTCACCAACCTTTTTGAAACCAAGAGTTACTTCTTGGGTACTGATTAATGCAAAGGGCTACCAGTTTGATACACACTTAAATAAATTGCCAGAAATAGCCAATTTGCTCAATTTACCTTTAACTCTACGTTATTATTAACAATCAATGATATTTATCTTGGTGGAAACACTGATCATCTTAATGATTCCATCCACCCATCCATCCATTTCCTACCGCTTATTCCCTTTCGGGGTCGCGGGGGGCGCTGGCGCCTATCTCAGCTACAATCGGGCGGAAGGCAGGGTACACCCTGGTCACAATAAATATATATTTTTGATGACATGTTTTAAATAGGTTAAAATCCAATCTGCACTTTGTTAGAATATATGACAAATTGGACCATATTTCTAACAAAGACAAATCATTATTTCTTCTAGAGTTTCCAGAAGAAAAAATTAAAAAAAAAATCAAAAGACTTTGAAATAAGATTTAAATTTGATTCTACAGATTTGCCAGAATATTTTTGGGGAATTTTAATCATAGTAAGTTTGAGGAAATATTTTACAAATATTCTTCATCGAAAAAACAGAAGCTAAAATGAAGAATTTAATTAAAATGTGTTTATTATTCTTTACAATAAAAAAAATAATAATTACTTGAACATTGATTTAAATTGTCAGGAAAGAAGAGGAAGGAATTTAAGAGTTAAAAAGGTATATGTGTTTAAAAATCCTAAAATCCCTTTTAAGGTTGTATTTTTTCTCAAAAATTGTCTTTCTGAAAGTTATAAGAAGCAAAGTAAAAAAATAAATGAATTTTTTTTAAACAAGTGAAGACCAAGTCTTTAAAATATTTTCTTGGATTTTCAAATTCTATTTGAGATTTGTCTCTCTTTGAATTAAAAATGTCGAACAAAGCGAGACCAGCTTTCTAGTAAATAAATACAATTAAAAAAATAAAGGCAGCTAACTGGTAAGTGCTGCTATTTGAGCTATTTTTAGAACAGGCCAGCGGGCGACTAATCTGGTCCTTACGGGCTACCTGGTGCCTGCGGGCACTGCGTTGGTGACCCCTGGTTTAGAATAATATGTCTCATGTAGGGCTGGGCGATATGGCCTTTTATTAATATCTCGATATTTTTAGGCCATGTCACGATACACGATATATAGCTCGATATTTTGCCTGAGTTTTGAATGAACTCTTGATGCATAAACAGTAATAACATCCGTATGATGATTCTACGTGTTTACATCAAAACATTCTTGTTCATACTGCATTAATATATGCTCATTTTAAACTTTCATGCAGAGAGGGAAATCACAACTAAGTCAATTTACCAAAACTGTATTTATTAAACAGTTATTAAGCAGTGGTACAAACATTTATGTCATTCCCAAAACAGAAAGCACAAGATGGTTGGACATTTTAAAACAAGCTATTTGGTGCACTTTTGTGCATGATGTCACTAAGATGACATATCAAAACATCACTAAATGAAAGTGCACTTTTTGTACAGAACACTACTACAATAGTTTAAAGACCTACTGAAACCCACTACTACCGACCACGCAGTCTGATAGTTTATATATCAATGATGAAATATTAACATTGCAACACATGCCAATACGGCCGGTTTAGTTTACCAAATTACAATTTTAAATTTTCCGCTTAGTTTCTTGTTGAAAACGTCGCGGAATGATGACGTGTGTTTGTGACGTTATTGGTTGGAGGGGACATACTAGCTCAGCACCACGTACGGCTAAAAGTCGTCTCTTTTCATCGCATAATTACACAGTAATTTGGACATCTGTGTTGCGGAATCTTTTGCAATTTGTTCATTTAATAATGGAGACTATAAAGAACAATGCTGTTGGTGGAAAACGGTGGATTGCATCTACCTTTAGCACCGAGACACAGCCGGTGTTTCTTTGTTTGTTTTAAAGCTTTAACACAGAGCGGTAAAGCGAGCATGTTTCTCTACGGATGGGAAAATTGTGATATGTATCTTACCGGAGACATCAGTGCATTATTTGTCCTCCTGCAGTAACTGTCAAAAAAGGCACCTGTGAGCTTGGCTCCTCGGCTTCTCTCTGAGACACTGGCGTGTTCACCCCACCCATCCAACTTTCAGGTATGTCTTTACAATCTCACTAAAACACTATTAAAACAATAAGCAGATAAGGGATATTCCAGAATTATCCTAGTAAATGTGTCTAATTACATCTGAAACGCTCACACTGCCGCCGCCCGGAGCCGATGCTTTTTATTTTATTTTATTTTATTTTATTTTTTTCTAGTCCTTCACTATCAATATCCTCATCCACAAATCTTTCATCCTTGCTCAAATTAATGGGAAATTGTCGCTAGGGATCTTCCAGACTTATCCTAGTAAATGTGTCTAATTACATCTGAAACGCTCACGCTGCCGCCGCCCGGAGCCGATGCTTTTTATTTTATTTAATTCTATTTTATTTTTTTCTAGTCCTTCACTATCAATATCCTCATCCACGAATCTTTCATCCTCGCTCAAATTAATGGGAAATTGTCGCTTTTTTCTGTCCGAATTGCTCTTACTGCTGATGGCTCCCATTATAAACAATGTGAGAATGTGAGGAGCCCTTACACCGGTGACATCACGCGCACATACTTCCGGTAAAGGCAAGGCTTTTTTATTAGCGACCAAAAGTTGCGAACTTTATCGTCGATGTTCTCTACTAAATCCTTTCAGCAAAAATATGGCAATATCGCAAAATGATCAAGTATGACACATAGAATGGACCTGCTATCCCCGTTTAAATAAGAAAACATAATTTCAGTAGGCCTTTAAAACTTATAAAGTGCACTTTTGTGCATGATTTCACACAAGATATTTCAATAACTGTAAAATAAAAATGAGCTGCATAATAGGAAATTAAATAGTGATTGTCCTTTGCTATATGGTAGGTTACTGCGGACGTTATCTCCTTCGGACGGTATAGCTCGGTTGGTAGAGCGGCCGTGCCAGCAACTTGAGGGTTGCAGGTTCGATCCCCGCTTCTGCCATCCTAGTCACTGCCGTTGTGTCCTTGGGCAAGACACTTTACCCACCTGCTCCCAGTGCCACCCACACTGGTTTAAAAATGTAACTTAGATATTGGGTTTCACAATGTAAAGCGCTTTGAGTCACTTTGAGAAAAGCGCTATATAAATATACTTCACTTCACTTCTGATGTTGACTATTTTTTTCATACGGTGTTGATCTGGAAATGGTTGCTTGGGCATTTTGTTGGTGTGGCACCGGCCGAGATGTTGACATGCGGAGTTTCAAGCCCTCCTCATTCTCTAGCAGGTGACCTTTCAAATGGTGCTACAAATTAGCAGTCCTGCTACTTTTTGTAGCAATGCTTTTGCCGCATACTTGTAAAACATCTTCCCACTTAAAGCCAAACCCCCTCCAGACGATGCTTTTCTTGGTAATCAATTCTTCCTTCATTTGTTACCGGAATCGCACCTTCTCTCTCTTGTATTACCACTCCCACCGCTCCGTTAGCCCCACTGCTAGAGTTACCCATGTCGCTACATCTCTGCTCAGCGAGAGCGTCTGCCGTTACACGTGTGTCAGTATGTGAGGTATGTAAGAATGTGCACTTGTTTCGTGTCTCTGTGAGAAGGAGAGAAAAGAAAGAGTGAGAAACGCCTATAGTGTAATGCCCGCAGCTAAAAGCAACTGCGTGAGGACGTATACTCGAATATCACGATGTAGTCATTTTCTATAACGCACAGAGACAAACCCGCAATATACCGAGTGAATCGATATACCGCCCAGCCATAGTCTCAAGTAAAAGTAAAACAGAGTCATCCAACCAATTACTGGAGTATAAGTGAGTATTCAGTGACACAACTACTACTGAGTACAAGTACTTAGTAACTGGTGAGTAAATTCTGATTTTGTTTCACAGCTATTTTTTTATTGACAATACTTCAGTATGTACCAAAAAAGATTCACATTTTACAGTCACTTAAAATGTCATGGCTGTTAGGATGTTCAATAGAAATTTGAACAGCAAAAGCCCATGATCATCAATGAGACTCCATAGTCTACACCAGGGGTGCCCATTACGTCGATCGCGAGCTACCAGTCGACCGCAGGGGGTGTGTCAGTCGATCTCCAGCCAGGCTTTAAAAAAAAATAGACCTAAAAATGAGTGATCATTAATCTTCACCAAGACGTCACTTAAATGACATTCACGGTACCGGAGGGTCTTGTGAGATGACGCTGGCTGCTGCAAGATCATTATTATGAAAATATGACCGAGAGGAAGGCGAGAAACACTTTTTATTTCAACAGACTCTCGCGCCGTACCTTCCGTCAAAACTCTAAAGGCCGACTGCACATTTCCTATCTTCACAATAAAAGCCCTGCTTCATGCTGCCTGCGCTAACTAAATACAGAGTCTCGGAAAACTGGCGTGCACAAGCGATCCCTCAGAAAGCTGGCGTGCACATCACTTGTGCACGCCAGCTTTCCGAGACTCTTATTTTGTTAGCGCAGGCAGCATGAAGCAGGGCTTTTATTGTGAAGATAGGAAATGTGCAGTCGGCCTTTAGAGTTTTGACGGAAGGGACGGCGCAAAAGTCTGTTGAAATAAAAAGTGTTTCTCGCCTTCCTCTCTCATTTTTTCATAATAATGAAGTGGCAGCAGCCAGCGTCATCTCACAAGACCCTCGGGTGCCGTGAATGTCAATCAAGCAAGCTACTGAATTTGCCGCCAATGTTTTTCTTGTAAAGTGTATGGAAGCTGGATGAATTAGATGCCAAAAACCAACCACTTTCATGTGGTATTGTACAGAAAGGACAACTTTTTTTCTCCTCCATTTGAAAATGTGGGCGTTATCATCATTACTGTCTGATTCCAATCAATGCAAGTCATCAGAATCAGGTATTACACCAACTTATATTCTTGTCTTTGTGAAAGAAAGACATCTATATGTGTTACACATGCTTGTATTATCATTAAACATATTCAACTTGTTTACAAAAATGTCTCCTTCATAAATAAATAAATATAAATGATATATATAAATGAGGTAGATCCCCTCGAGTTGGTCAATTGAAAAGTAGCTCGCCTGCAGAAAAAGTGTGAGCGCCCCTGGTCTAGACTCTACACTTTTGTTATTCTGTTTGTTTTTTAGATGTAACCAGTGTCCTTTTATCTTTATTGTTTGTACTTTCATTCTTTTAATGTGTAATTCAAGAATTTAAGGAGCTTTATTTGTCAAATTCATAAATGCAAAGTGTGTGTCTTTTATTGTGTGAGCTACACAAAATATCATCCATCTTTCCATACATAATTACGTAACAGAGCTAATGTTATCATATGCACAGCTAAACAATAAAAATATTAACAACTCACCGCAAAATGTTGGAAGTACAATTGTTGTATGTTGAAATGCGAAGATTGCTATTGACGCACTTGTTGTTTTATAGGTTGTAAGGTAAGCATTAAAGAGTTGTGCCTCGATTTTTTTTTTTTACAGTGTGAGATGTAGACAAACATCACTAGTGCTCACGTTGGATGGGTGAAACAGTCATTTGACATTTCTCTCTGGGAAGAAGTCTCTCTCTAATGAAATAAATGCCTGTTGCAAGCAGTAATCAATAGTTTATAAAATAAATAAAATTTGAATACATCAGTGACGTGCTGTCAGGGTAGGCAAGTGAGGCAGTGCCTCACCTGCCACCAGGTGGCTTAACCATGAGATGTTCCAAAACAAAGTAATAAAATAAGATAAGCTTTAATAGTTTTTTTATGCTTTCTATGTGATTTTGGTGTGGTTCCTGTATATTTTGATGATTTAAATGGTCAAAATTGCAGAAATTAAATGTTTCCTGATCAAAACAACGCAGCATAGGAGAAGTGAGGCAGACACAGGCGGTGCCTCCACGGCTACACACAGCGTGTATTGGGCGTGTGCGTGCGAGGGGGCGCATGCTTGTTGCCACGGGGAAAAGGCAGGCCATGAGGCAGCATGTACCTCTGCCTCAAGGTAGGGGGCGATATATTGTCAACTTGTAGTTCAATGCTTCAGCAGTACTCTGACTCGCCACACTGGGAGAAGTGAGGGCGCTTTTCTTTTTTTTTAACTGTATAACAAACATGGCATTTTTATTAGAGTAAGGCAGCGTTTGTAGGTGTTTTTTGTCAGATGCAAAATTATTGTTAATTTTTTGGAATTAAGTTGAATTAAATGAATGTTTCTGCCAATATGGAGGATTATATACTGTATCCAAGATGAAATAGTTCTCTAAACTGGACTTTAAGACAAAATTAATGTATTCATACAAAGTATGTTTTCATGGAGGATAGCTATTGCTGCTTCAGATACAAACGCAGAAAGGTAATATACACTCACAATACTTGATTTATTTTGTTAAAAGCAAATGGGACCAAAAAGTATTTAATAACAACTTTATTAAATACTTTCTGGAACCATTTATCATATCATAATATCATTATGATAACGTTTTTATGAAAGCAAATAACTCCCTTTTTTTTTCCTGTAACTTTAATGTGCAACCTAAATCAACAATGACTAGAACTGCACATATGAATTTAAGTAAAAAAGAAAGAATAAAAAAAAGTATGCATGCCTCATCTGGTGTTTAGTTCACCGCACAACACTGGAATATATATATTGGAATTAAACTCAATGTAGCGGAGTAAAAGTAATCCAAAAAGTTGATTAAATGCAAATGTAGCGCGTTACAACGGTGCATGTCTTGCATATATATGTAATTAAAAAAAAAGTTTAAGTTACAGTACCGATGATTGTCACACACACACTAGGTGTGGCGAAATTATTTTCTGCATTTGACCCATCACCCTTGATCACCCTCTGGGAGGTGAGGGGAGCAGTGAGCAGCTGCGGTGGTCATTTTTAGTGACTAAACCCCAAATCCAACCCTTGATGCTGAGTGCCAAGCAGGGAAGATAATAGTTCCCATTTTCATAGTCTTTGGTATGACTCGGCCGGGGTTTGAACTCACAACCTACCTATCTCAGACACTCTAACCACTAGACCACTGAGTAATTACGTTTGAGTGTGGAGCAAATGAGCAGATATAATAAATGTTTAACTTCTTTCTGCTCCTTTTCATTCATAATTTACTTCAATGTTATGTTGTTTTAGTTTTAATCCTTTTCTGATGTTTTATGAATGAAATAAATAAATGAACTGTTGTGAACTACCCACCTGCACACACACCTTGTCGTGTTTTTAAAATATTTATTTGTTTAGTTCAGTGAATATCATCTGTTTTTGCTTCTCAGCACTTCTTCTTTCACACTCACTTCTCCCTGAACAATGGTTGGAAAAACAATTTTTAATTTTTTTTTTTTTTTACTAATTATCTGTATAATAGCCAGCTATTAATTAACACTAGTGAGTGAAACACTCAACTTTTTTTGTCGATCTTAAAGGGTTCCTTGTAACATTGACTATGCCAAGTAGCCATGGGGAGGCTCGTATCTTAACAATGAGCTGAGAGACAACTCGACTCCCTAAAAACTGTACACGGCATGAGTATAACTGTGTTCATAGTGTCTTTATGACAAAACCTGCCTTTGTTAGCCTGCTCTCGACCCCCCCACCCAGAAGTAAATCTTCCCCAGCTCTGATGTACAGTACCACTGTATTTCTACAGGTGTAACGTGTCTGAGACTGCAGAGGAGAAATTCAACGTTAAAGACTTAGTCATCCTAAAGATTAGATTACATAGATTAGATAGTACTTTATTTATTCTGTCAGGAGAGTTCCTTCAGGAAAATTTAAATTTTCAGCACAATCCCATTCAAGATTAGACAAACATTACAGGGAGACAGAACAGGATCGCTGACGGGTCTGCCGGCTTCCAGCGCCCCTTACAAAAAAGATGAGATACAGGTAAACAAGGGTGTTTAAATCCTCTCTATATATTACCATATTTCCTTGAATTGCCGCCGGGGCGCTAATTAATTTAAAACGTCTTCCCACTCCGGCACTTACCAAAGGCATGCAGTAAAAAATTGAGTGTGATGTAAGGATACCATCATGAAAAGCACATTTAATTAAAAAAAACATTATTATGGTCTTACCTTTACTTATAAATGAAGTCCATGCCAGCTCCTTCTGATCAAAAGGATCGATAACTTGTTTATAGAAGTATTCCTTATCTTTCTTCAGTTTTAAAAGTCCCTCTGTTTTGATGGAGACTTTCCTTTATCACCTCCTGCTTCAATTGAAAGTCCAGTTTAGAAAACTGCCATCAGACCAATGCTATCAGTTAGCTCGGCTCCTCATGTGCGGGCGACGACAGAATTATCCTCGGACAACTCCCCGTCCTGTTCTGTTCTGTGGGTGATCTCTTTATCCCACCGCTGCCACCATGAATTGTTATTGTATAAATACTTCACACTGTGATTTTAGGACTGGAACATGCTTTTTTTCAGCCCGGTTGTTTAAATAGCCAGCATAGGAGTAGCGATGTTACATCCTTAAAGGTCCGTCGTGCATCCACCGCGTCAAATCCAATCCCAACACATATCACGTCACTCGTTGTCACTTCTTCTGCAGCCGAGTAGTCGCAAGAAGGATCACTTGCGGCCTCGACCACCAGGAGGCGGGAGTCATTTAATGACTCATATTTGACACACGCAGCTACGGTATATTAATAAAACATAGTTGCTTACTGTTCTTTTTAGCATACCGGTATTCAATAGCTTGGACCTTAAATCCTACTTAATAGCTCTTAGTCTTCTTCCCTTTATGCGATTCCAAATTACCGGTATTAAAATCAGCCTCCTCCATTTTGAAAATGATGACTTGTTTTTTAGAAGTCTTCCTTATCTTTCTTCAGTTTTAAAAGTCCCTGTGTCTCGATGGAGACCTTCCTTTATTACCTCCTGCTTCGATTGAAAGTCCAGTTTAGAAAACTGCCATCAGACCGCTGCTATCAGTTAGCTCGGTTCCTCACGTGCGGGCGACGACAGAATTATCCTCGGTCAACTCCCCCTCCTGTTCTGTTCTGTGGGTGATCTCTTTATCCCACCGCTGCCACCATGAATTGTTATTGTATAAATAATACACTGTGTTTTTAGGACTGGAACATGTTTTATTTCAGCCCGGTTGTTTAAATAGCCAGCATAGGAGTAGTGGTGTTACATCCTTAAAGGTCCGTCGTGCACCCACCGCGTCAAATCCGATCCCAGCACATATCACGTCACTCATTGGCACTTCTTCTGCAGCCGAGTAGTCGCAAGAAGGATCACTAGCGCCCTCTACCACCAGGAGGCAGGAGTCATTTAATGACTCATATTTGACACACGCAGCTACGGTATATTAATAAAACATAGCAGCTTACTGTCAATTGCTTGGACCTTAAATCATTTTAAATAGCTCTTAGTCTTCTTCCCTTTTTGCGATTCCAAATTACCGGTATCAAAATCAGCCTCCTCCATTTTGAAAATGATGACAGGGGAAGTGTCACCCGTGACGTCACGAGTTTGATACAGCGGTAATAGTAAGCATGCAATAATTATTTTGCGAAGCGAGTTTGACCCGGCAGCAATTCAAGGCAGGCGCATACTATATACCCGGCGGCAATTCGACGAAATACGGTATTATCCATCCATCCATTTTCTGCCGCTTATTCCCGTTCGGGGTCGCGGGGGGCGCTGGCGCCTATCTCAGCTACAATCGGGCGGAAGGCGGGGTACACCCTGGACAAGTCGCCACCTCATCGCAGGGCCAACACAGATAGACAGACAACATTCACACTCACATTCACACACTAGGGCCAATTTAGTGTTGCCAATCAACCTATCCCCAGGTGCATGTCTTTGGAAGTGGGAGGAAGCCGGAGTACCCGGAGGGAACCCACGCATTCACGGGGAGAACATGCAAACTCCACACAGAAAGATCCCGAGCCTGGATTTGAACCCAGGACTGCAGGACCTTCGTATTGTGAGGCAGACGCACTAACCCCTCTGCCACCGTGAAGCCCTATGAGCTATAATGAATTAAGAAAAAAATACATCGACCTTCTTGTCTCTCATAATGATTGTGAACACTAGGAAAAAAGGAATGCGTGTACTATTTAATGGCTATCCTCTCTTTTAATTGCAAATTTTACCTTAATCAACGCAAAGGCTCCCCTAGTGGCTGTAAACCATGTATTTCTCCTGCGTTCTTATCGACTCCCTGAAATGTGCCATGATGTCTCAGCATGTAAAGCATGGGTGTCAAACTCTGGCCCGCGGGCCAAATCTGGCCCGCCGTGTAATTTCATTTGGCCCTTGAGGCACCATCAATTTAGCATTAGAGCTGGCCCGCCGGTGTTATACGGCGTCGGTGCCGCTGTAACACCGCATTCACCGCTAATACTCATACTTGCCAACCCTCCTAATTTTCCCGATAGACTCCCGAAGTTCAGTGCCCCTCCCAAAAATCTCCCGGGGCAACCATTCCCCCGAATTTCTACCGATTTCCACCTGGATAACTATATTGGGGGCATGCATTCAAGGCACTGCCTTTAGTGTTCTCTACAACCTGTCGTCACGTCCACTATTCTTCCATACTAACAGCGTGTCACATAATATTTGTGGCTTTTACACACACACACACACACACACACACAAGTCAATGCAAGGCATACTTGGTCAACAGCCATACAGGTCACACTGAGGGTGGCCGTATAAACAACTTTAGCACTGTTACACATATGCGCCACACTGTGAACCCACACCAAACAAGAATGGCAAACACATTTCAGGTGAACATCCGCACCGTAACACAAAATAACAAATACCCAGAACCCTTTGCAGCACTAAGTTTTCCGGGAAACTTCCAGCAAACTGACCAATAATTAACATTTTATTCATGCAATCTCTCTTGCTACTTCAAGGCTTGAGTGTTTGGTTCATTCATTGTTATTTTATTTTCAAATTTATTATTAGCCTGTGGAAAAAATGTGATATTTACCTCAGAAGATTGCACATAGAAAAAAAGGCATTAAATTTGTATTTAAATTTGATTTGATATGCCATTGATATTTTTTTATTACTATTATTATTATTTGAAACTGGATTTTGCATGTCACTAAAGTTATATAAGCCTTGCTTGTTCAATATTTAATGCAAAACTTGTTTGGGTCCCTATTAAAAGGTTAATTTGTTCAACCTTGGCCCGCGGCTTTATTCCGTTTAAAATTTTGGCCCACTCTGTATTTGAGTTTGACACCCCTGATGTAGAGAATGGAGTACTTTTACAGAGGCATTGCTTCGACTTTCAAACAGATATCTTTTGTATCATTATTGCCTTGCAGCACTTGCCGACATGTCAGAAGTGATTCCTCATGAAAATGCTCTCTGACAATGTCAACTAGATCCAAAGGATACATGCAAAACTAGAGTAGACTACAAGTGGACCCCGTGAATTGCAGAGCCTTGAAATAGTTATTGCTTTAATATACTGTATTGCAGGGGTCACCAACGCGGTGCCCACGGGCACCAGGTAGCCCGTAAGGACCAGATGAGTCGCCCACTGGCCTGTTCTAAAAATAGCTCGAATAGCAGCACTTACCAGTGAGCTGCCTCGATTTTTTAAATTGTATTTATTTACTAGCAACTGGTCTCGCTTTGCTCGACATTTTTAATTCTAAGAGAGACAAAACTCAAATAGAATTTGAAAATCCAAGAAAATGTTTTAAAGACTTGGTCTTCACTTGTTTAAATAAATTCATTTATTTCTTTACTTTGCTTCTTATAACTTTCAGAAAGACAATTTTAGAGAAAAATACAACCTTAAAAATGATTTTAGGATTTTTAAACACATATACCTTTTTACCTTTTAAATTCCTTCCTCTTCTTTCCTGACAATTTAAATTAATGTTCAAGTATTTTTTTTTTTTTTATTGTAAAGAATAATAAATACATTTTAATTTAATACTTCATTTTAGCTTCTGTTTTTTCGACGAATAATATTTGTGAAATATTTCTTCAAACTTATGATTAAAATTCAAAAAAATTATTCTGGCAAATATAAAAAAATCTTCAAAATCAAATTTAAATCTTATTTCAAAGTCTTTTTAATTTCTTTTAAAAAATTGGTTCTGGAAAATGTAGAAGAAATAATGATTTGTGTTTGTTAGAAATAAAGCTTGGTCCCATTTGTTATATATTCTAACAAAATGCAGATTGGATTTTAACCTATTTAAAACATGCCATCAAAATTCTGAAATTAATCTTAATCAGGAAAATTTACTAATGATGTTCCATAAATAATTTTTTTTAATTTTTTCAAAAAGATTTGAATTAGCTAGTTTTTCTCTTCATTTTTTCGGTTGAATTTTGAATTTTAAAGAGTCGAAATTGAAGATAAACTATGTTTCAAAATTTAATTTTAATTTTTTTCGTGTTTTCTCCTCATTCAATTAAATGTTTTTTTCATCATTTATTCGCCACAAAAAAACATCAGTAAAAGGAAAAAAAATGTACGACGGAATGACATATAGAAATACCCATTTTTTAATATATCCATCTATCGCTTATTCCCTTTTGGGGTCGTGGGGGGCGCTGGCGCCTATCTCAGCTACAATCGGGCGGAAGGCAGGGTACACCCTGGACAAGTCGCCACCTCATCGCAGGGCCAACACAGATAGACAGACAACATTCACCCTCACATTCACACACTAGATTTATTTATTAAAGGTAAATTGAGCAAATTGGCTATTTCTGGCAGTTTATTTAAGTGTGTATCAAACTGGTAGCCCTTCGCATTAATCAGTACCCAAGAAGTAGCTCTTGGTTTCAAAAAGGTTGGTGACCCCTGCTGTATTGCATATACGAAAGGAAGCCTGAAATGGTGAATATGTGAGTACCAATCTGACCTTTGACCTTTTACCTTGGTGAGGTGCTGGACACAACTTAGTTTGGACATTTTCTTGTTTTGACATTCATTTTATTGCAACTCAATTTGAAGTTTTTGGTGTTGTTACTGGTACAGAAGCGCAGGGCAACATGCACCGCATTGACCTTTGGTCTTGTAGTCATCCCGCTTTTGAAATAATTCAGACTCGGTTTAGGATTCATATTCAAGTCTCAAACTATTTATCAGTCGGAGGTGAATCCAAGTGCAACACATGAAGGACTAGACTTTCATCTATCAATCTGAGCTGAAGGGCTCATGCTAAATATGAATGAGCTTGCTTGGATTCACTAAGGAACTACTTTACTGAAGTTACATAAAAATCCGTATTAGTAATTAGGGATATTATTATTTGCACGATGCAAGAAAACAAGCTCGCGCATCCATCTGGAGAAGAGAATTATAATATTATCCGCCCTCCAGCAGCGGCTTTGTTGCAGTAAATTTGCATTAGAAAGACATACACAACTACATAAAAATTGTTGATTTCATACATTTGAGACGACAGTAAATCAATGTTGATGTGTTTACCTTAGTGCCATAGGTAAATAAGGAAGTGTTGAGGCACTGAAGGACAGATATGTGTGAATCTGTAAATCTAAAGACGTGGTTTATCTTGCTGTCAACGCATATTCATAATTACTCACCAACTCAGCACAGAGGCTGCTCTTATGGGAATTCATTACAATTTTCTACAGAGATACTCCGGTTATACCTTTTACTCTTTATTATTTTTTATGTATACTGTATTTTTCGGATTATAAGTCGCTCCGGAGTATACGTCGCACCGGCCGAAAATGCATAATAGAAGAAGGAAAAAAGAAGAAGGAAGGAAAGGAAAGGAAAAAAAAACAGCTTGTAATCTGCAGTAAATGATTTCCTTTTCGGTGCCATTTTTGTTCAGCCCTTCTCAGTTTTTTATAAGTTACCGCCAACGATGAAATGAACCATTTTAATAGCTACGGCAGTAGCATATAACATATAGCAGTTAGCATTCCATGACCCACAATGCACTTCTGCCATGACCCTCCCCCGCCAAATTCTTATTGGTTGACGTGTGTGTGACGATTGCTGACATTTTCTTTGTCTCTTCCGCGAATTAGATAAATAATATTATTTGATATTTTACGGTAATGTGTTAATAATTCCACACATAAGTCGCTCCGGAGTATATCTCGCACCCCCGGCCAAACTATGAAAAAAACTGCGACTTATAGTCCGAAAAATACGGTACTACTTCCTTGGTTTTTCTTTAATCTGTTCCAAAAACTCTGACAAAAACCACTTTTCTCATAAGACATTATGCAAATCCACTGAATCCATTCCATCCATCCATCATCTTCCGCTTATCCGAGGTCGAGTCGCGGGGGCAGCAGCCTAAGCAGGGAAGCCCAGACTTCGCTCTCCCCAGCCACTTCGTCTAGCTCTTCCTGGGGGATCCCGAGGCGTTCCCAGGTGAGCCGGGAGACATAGTCTACCCAACGTGTCCTGGGTCTCTCCCGTGGCCTCCTACCGGTTGGACGTGCCCTAAACACCTCCCTAGGGAGGGGTTCGGGTGGCATCCTGACCAGATGCCCGAACCACCTCATGTTGAGGAGCAGCGGATTTACTTTGAGTTCCTCCCGGATGGCAGAGCTTCTCACCCTATCTCTAAGGGAGAGCCTCGCCACACAGCGGAGGAAACTCATTTCGGCCGCTTGTACCCGTGATCTTATCATTTCGGTCATGACCCAAAGCTCATGACCATAGGTGAGGATGGGAACGTAGATCGAGCGGTAAATTGACAGCTTTGCCTTCCGGTTCAGCTCCTTCTTCACCACAACAGATCGGTACAACATCCGCATTACTGAAGACGCCGCACCGATCCGCCTGTCGATCTCACGATCCACTCTTCCCCCACTCGTGAACAAGACTCCTAGGTACTTGAACTCCTCCACTTGGGGCAGGGTCTCCTCCCCAACCCAGAGATGGCACTCCACCCTTTTCCGGGAGAGAACCATGGACTCGGATTTGCAGGTGCTGATTCTCATTCCGGCCGCTTCACACTCGGCTGCGAACCGATCCAGTGAGAGCTGAAGATCCCGGCCAGATGAAGCCAACAGGACCACATCATCTGCAAAACGCAGAGACCTAATCCCGCGGCCACCAAACCGGAACCCCTCAATGCCTTGACTGCGCCTAGAAATTCTTTCCATAAAAGTTATGAACAGAATCGGTGACAAAGGACAGCCTTGGCGGAGTCCAACCCTCACTGGAAACGTGTCCGACTTACTGCCAGCAATGCGGACCAAGCTCTGACACTGATCATACAGGGAGCGGACTGCCACAATAAGACAGTCCGATACCCCATACACTCTGAGCACTCCCCACAGGACTTCCCGAGGGACACGGTCGAATGCCTTCTCCAAGTCCACAAAGCACATGTAGACTGGTTGGGCAAACTCCCATGCACCCTCAAGAACCCTGCCGAGAGTATAGAGCTGGTCCACAGTTCCACGACCAGGACGAAAACCACACTGTTCCTCCTGAAATATTAACACACAAATCTAGTTTTACATACAAAAAAAACATGAAAAAATATATTAACAGCAAATAATATGGATAATTAAACATTTGACATAACGTTGTTCTTTATTTTAAAGACTGTAGTTGGCGAAGACGCCAATGAGTGGAGAGGAGGAGAGAGCCGTGTGGACGCCAGTTGCTACTTGGCTTTATCGAAGTCCTGACATTCGACACTTTTTTTGGGCCCCAATCGTAGTCAATAAAAAAGGATAGAGCCTGAGTCACCAAAGTGTAGGATTCTTTGGGCACTCAAGTTTTTAGGTGCAATGTTTTGTCGTACGTTAACCTAGACTTTAGGGGTGTGGGGAAAAAATCGATTCGAATTTGAATCGCGATTCTCACGTTGTGCGGTTCATAATCGATTCTCATTTTTAAAAAATCATATTTTTTTTCTAATCGATCCAACAAAACAATACACAGCAATACCATAACAATGCAATCCAATTCCAAAACCAAACCTGACCCAGCAACACTCAGAACTGCAATAAACAGAGCAATCGAGGAGACACAAACACGACACAGAACAAACCAAAAGTAGTGAAACTGAAATGAATATCATCAACAACAGTATCAATATTAGTTAGAATTTCAGCATAGCAGTGATTAAAAGTCCTTCATTGACATTATCAATCCCCTTACTTCCCAGGGGGTGATATCAAGGGTGATGGGTCAAATGCAGAGAATATATTCGCCACACCAAGAGTGTGTGTGACAATCATTGGTACTTTTACTTTAACTTTATGTACGTATGTATGTATGTATTATAAAATGTGACAAAATATATGTACAGTACATCCATCCATCCATTTTCTACCGCTTATTCCCTTTCGGAGTCGCGGGGGGCGCTGGCGCCTATCTCAGCTACAATCGGGCGGAAGGCGGGGTACACCCTGGACAAGTCGCCACCTCATCGCAGGGCATGTACAATGATAATTTTAGTTATTCTTCAGTGTGGATGCCTCAAAGGTGTGGTTTTACTTCAAATCATCAGTGCCATGCCATGCTTTGTTTTTGCCTTATTATTGTTATTAGTGCTGTGTGAATGCGTGTGTTTTCTTCTATTATTATTAATTTTGTTTGTTTGTTTTGTTTTGTACAGCAATGTGTGCTCGCCACCTGCCTGTGCATAAAAAGTGCTATATCAATAAAGTTTGATTTGATTTGATATAATAAAGAAGCTGGTCAGATCTCTCAGTGAGGTGGCTCGCTGCAGTCAGCTACATTTTTAGAACCGTCTGCATTACTTTATTTATGAATCGATCATTGATGTTTACTAATCGACTTTATAATTGTCCGTGTCCGAATTGTGATGCATCTAAAATGTACTATTTGGGCCATTGTGATATACTGCATATCATTATCGGGAATTTTTGTCCACATCGCAAGGCACTGAATCACAGTGAGCTCTCTTTCTCTTCTATTGAACTTTGGTGAGAAGCCACACAATCTTGAAAAGTATTTAAAAATACAGATTACAAAATCCTGCGATGAGGTGGCGACTTGTCCAGGGTGTACGCCGCCTTTCGCCCGATTGGAGCTGAGATAGGCACCAGCGCCCCCCGCGATCCCAATGGGCATTAGCGGTAGAAAACGGATGGATGGATGGATGGATGGGCATTACAAAATCACCCAATTCAGACAAATATTTTTATACAGCAGGCTCAAACAGGTTTGACTAAATCTGACAAAGATTGAACACCGGGCAGCAATTTCAAATGTAAAATCCAAATTGATATGTTTTAAAGTGTGTATTTCTGGCAAAAGGGCTTCACAGTGGGAGTTAGTGCGTCTGCCTCACAATACGAAGGTCCAGAGTAGTCCTGGGTTCAATCCCGGGCTTGGGATCTTTCCGTGTGTAGTTTGCATGTTCTCCCCGTGAATGCGTGGGTTCCGTCCGGGTACTCCGGCTTCCTCCCACCTCCAAAGACATGCACCTGGGGATAGGTTGATTGGCAACACTAAATTGGCCCTAGTGTGTGAATGTGAGTGTGAATGTTGTCTGTCTATCTGTGTTGGCCCTGTGATGAGGTAGCGACTTGTCCAGGGTGTATCCTGCCTTCTGCCCAATTGTAGCTGAGATAGGCACCAGCGCCCCCCGCGACCCCAAAGGGAATAAGCGGTAGAAAATGGATGGATGGATTTCTGACAAAAATAATATGTTTAGGTTGAAACTTCTTTGCTTCAATTCTTCATGGACAGAAGCAGTTTTACGAATCAGAAAACTACACATCACATGAAGTGTGTTTCATTTGCTTTACTTTGCAAACAGAGATGAATTCACTGCGTGGCGCAGTGGTAGAGTGGCCGTGTGCAACCCGAGGGTCACTGGTTCAAATCCCACCTAGAACCAACCTCGTCACGTCCGTTGTGTCCTGAGCAAGACACTTCACCCTTGCTCCTGATGGGTGCTGGTTGGCGCCTTGCATGGCAGCTCCCTCCATCAGTGTGTGAATGTGTGTGTGAATGGGTAAATGTGGAAGTAGTGTCAAAGTGCTTTGAGTACCTTGAAGGTAGAAAAGCGCTATACAAGTACAACCCATTTATCATTTATTTATTTAATTGTTGATTCCTACACAGAACTCCCTGAATAAAATATATCTTCGAAATTACAGCATGCAATAAAAAAGCTTGACTTAACCCGATGGGTAACGATCACTTGGTCTGCAAGATATGTGCATCAGCCTTGTGGGAATTGGATCTGCCGTACTGTGAGTCGAAAAATCTTATTTCTGCTCCACTTTGCATCGCAGTGAGAGACGAGTGCACGGCCGCCAGGTGTTTCATCAACACATTACTGTATACTTTGTGCCCGTTCAAAGCAAAGTGTCACCCGTGTATTCATGCATGTTGCATTATGCTGTCAACTCTGGTATTATCTTTTAAATTGCATCTCTCGGACATGACACATAAATCGAGCCATTTGCATATATATACACACACAACACATTTGTAAAATTCCATACTATTTGACATATGAATGAATCTATTCATATACATACCACTTTAACAATCCTATCTGAAAGGACGTGCAGAATCCATTACATCCTTACCTTGAACCAGTTGAGATTATTACCTGTGTTTCTTAGCAGTAATAAGCCTCCCATTAAATATGATACAGTGCCTGTATATTAATGGCTCCCTAAGGACTATTCTGCACGGTTACAGTGTTAAATCACAGCAGAGCACCTGTCTCAGTGTTTACACTGTGCTGAAAAAGTAATTCCCCGTAGTTTTACCCAGCATATGAGAAGGGTTGCAAGATTCCTTCACATTGTCACTTTCATTTGATTGATTGATTGATTGAAACTTTTATTAGTAGATTGCACAGTACAGTACATATTCCGTACAATTGACCACTAAATGGTAACACCCGAATAAGTTTTTCAACTTGTTTAAGTCGGGGTCCACGTTAATCAATTCATGGTAATTATAGTTAAGAGGTACTCGTGCAAGCCTCTGACAATATTGCATGCATTAGGACAGTCAAACTTTGGCTTGGACTAAGGTTGTTTCTCCGACGCAGAGGATGATTAGCACGAGCGAGGCGTGAGTACATCTTTTTATTGATATACTATATAGAAAACAGGGAAAACAAAAACACTTGCTCGATGGCATGAATAACAATGAACTATAAACTAAAACAGCACGATGGCATGGCTATATACAAATGAAACAAAAGACACTAGCTGTGGCAAAAACAAAACAATACTTGCACTGAGGCATAAATATACTTGGATCGAAACGAGGGGCATGGATAACGAGGTGTTCGAGGGCATGAAGGTAGCGACAGCATGGTAGGGTGTGTGAAGATGCCAGAACGAAGACAGAAGAAGAATGACTTAAATAGTAGCTGTGATGATTAGTGAAAACTGGTGTGAGGCTGAGGACAGGGACGTGACATGACAGGTGAAAACTAATGAGTTGGCATGGAGACGAAAACAAACCAGGAAGTGCAAAGACAGAACCAAATGTCCAAAAAACTAAACATGACCAAACATGGCAAAAAACAAAACATAATCATACAGACGTGACAATAACCACATAAACATTAAAAACGCATGATATTTGATGCACATTAGTCACATTTTCAGCATTTGATGTGTATACTGTATCACTCATATTCATCATATGTATTTTGGGGAGACGGTGTCCGGGACTTTACTTACCCGATGGAGGGAAACATTTGAAAAAGTTATGCACACGTCAATAGAAACAATGTCTTGACGTACCTTCTGCAAGCAGACGCACAGCATGGACAAACTGAGGGTCCAACGTGTTTTTCTCAGCCACCAGCTCTGGCAAGTAGTTATTTGGATGCATTCTTGCAGGTCGTGCAGACGTTCGAGGAAAAAAAATACACAGCTCCTGATGTTAGTCACCTAGAGCAGAAAGGTAAAAGCCCAAATTGGTCGTCCTCCAATGTCTGCGTGACGCTTGCCAGCCTGCAGTTGGACTTGTGATTCATAAATGTGAGCCCATCTCCTCCACCTCTGGCTGCTGCCTCTCCTCCTCAGCACCCCGCCAGAAGCTCATACTCGCGCTGGGTGTCCCCCTCCCCTCCTTCGTGGAACCGAGATTGGACACATGCTGGGGGGACTGACGGTGCTGCAGAACAAAGGCACCCCTCCTTGCCTCCACGTTGAGTGCATATGCATAGTGACTTAGATCTATAGATGAGTGTCTGAAGAACCCTGCAAACAGAAAAAGAAAATTTTGTTGAAATAGACGGCGCCATATCATGTTCCCTGCATGAATAACAAATAAATGTAGGCCTTTAAAATTTAATAGACATCCTCTCTTTTAGTACACATTTTAATGTTCTATGACTCAGTCATTTAAAAAAAAGCTCAATCTTTGAGTTCGCAAATGGTTGTACTGTAAATTAGTTCTTAAATGTTGACTAATTGCACTATTTCTCACCATCCATCCATCCATTTACTACCGCTTGTCCCTGTCTCTCACCTTGCTCTGTAATTCCAATGCCTACCCTATTCTTTGGTGAATTGTTGTCGCCCTCTGGTGGCCAAAAAACAATTATGCACATTTCCCTCAACTTGTAATAGCTTACAAAATAATTGTAAAGGAGGGCTTCACGGTGGCAGAGGGGTTAGTGTGTCTGCCTCACAATACGAAGTTCCTGCAATCCTGGGTTCAAATCCAGGCTCGGGATCTTTCTGTGTGGAGTTTGCATGTTCTCCCCGTGAATGCATGGGTTCCCTCCGGGTAACCTCCAAAGACATGCACCTGGGGATAGGTTGATTGGCAACACTAAATTGGCCCTAGTGTGTGAATGTGAGTGTGAATGTTGTCTGTCTATCTGTGTTGGCCCTGCGATGAGGTGGCGACTTGTCCAGGGTGTACCCTGCCTTCCGCCCGATTGTAGCTGAGATAGGCGCCAGCGTCCCCCGCGACCCCGAAAGGGAATAAGCGGTAGAAAATGGATGGATGGATAATTGTAAAGGTACATTTTTAGCTACATACACCTTTTGTTTTTGTGAAGCGTTTCTTTCTTCCTTGCTGAACATCAGTTCTGATTATGCTCCACGCCAGGAGGTACCAGTGCCTGCACCACAACCAGTGGAGCAGGCAACTGAAAAAAATAAAAGAATCTCAAGAAATTGAGAAAGAAGAAAAAATACTGGAAGAACTTCGGGAAAAGTGAAGTGAAGTAGTGAAGTATATTTTTTTATATAACGCTTTTCTCTAGCGACTCAAAGCGCTTTACATAGTGAAACCCAATATCTAAGTTACATTTAAACCAGTGTGGGTGGCACTGGGAGCAGGTGGGTAAAGTGTCTTGCCCAAGGACACAACGGCAGTGACTAGGATGGCGGAAGCGGGAATCGAACCTGCAACCCTCAAGTTGCTGGTACGGTCGCTCTACCAACCGAGCTATGCCGCCCTATGATGAAGAGGAATCAAACGATGAAGAAACTCAAGAAATTGAAAAAGGAGAAGAAGCACTTGAAGATAAAGAAATTGACAAAGATAAAGAAGAAGCTGAAGATGGAAAAATCCGGCTTCCAA
Source organism: Nerophis ophidion (assembly GCF_033978795.1). Classification (NCBI taxonomy): domain Eukaryota; kingdom Metazoa; phylum Chordata; class Actinopteri; order Syngnathiformes; family Syngnathidae; genus Nerophis; species Nerophis ophidion. The sequence goes on from NC_084619.1 coordinate 13,735,053, forward strand.
ACAAAAAAGAAATGCCGATAAGCTAGCTTCAACACATATATCAAGCAGTAAAGTTGTCATAATTAGGCGTATTTTTTACTCTTAGCTCCAGTTTTCCCGGTCATAATTCCAATCAGGAACGTGGACAAAGATAAAACCTTCCGGAGGAAAGTTCTGTGGTCAAATGAAACAAACATTGAGCTGTTTGGCCACAATACACAGCAATATGTTTGGAGGAGAAAAGGTGAGGCCTTTAATCCCAGGAACACCACACCTACCGTCAAACATGGTGGTGGTAATATTGTGCTCTGGGCATATTTTGCTGCCTATGGAACTGGTGCTTTACAGAGAGTAAATTGGACAATGAAAAAGGAGGATTACCCTCAAATTCTTCAGGACAACCTAAAATAGTCAGCCCGAAGGTTGGGTCTTGGGCGCAGTCGGGTGTTCCAACAGGACAATGACCCCAAACGCACCTCAAAAGCGGTAAAGAAATGGCTCAATCAGGCTAGAATTAAGGTTTTAGAATGGCCTTCCCAAAGTCCTGACTTAAACATGGGGACAATGCTGAAGAAACAAGTCCATGTCAGAAAACCAACAAATTTAGCTGAACTGCACCAATGCTGTCAAGAGGACTGGTCAAATATTCAACCACAAGCTTGTGGATGGCTTCCAAAAGGGCCTTATTGCAGTGAAACTTGCCGAGGAACATCCATCCATCCATCCATTTTCTACCGCTTATTCTCCTTGGGGTCACAGGGGGTGCTGGTGCCCGCCTTCCGCCCGATTGTAGCTGAGATAGGCCAAGGAACATGAAACCAAATTTTAACATTGCTGTATGTATACTTTTGACCCAGCAGAGTTGGTCATATTTTCAGTAGAGCCATAATATATTCATAAAAGAACCAAACTTAATGAATGTTTTTTTTTACCTACAAGTATGTGCTCCAGTCATCCATCCATTTTTCTACCGCTTATTCCCTTTTTTGGGGTCGCGGGGGGCGCTGGCGCCTATCTCAGCTACAATCGGGCGGAAGGCGGGGTACACCCTGGACAAGTCGCCACCTCATCGCAAGGCCAACACAGATAGACAGACAACATTCACACTCACATTCAAACACTAGGGCCAATTTCACTCTATCACAAAAAAGTAAGAGTTGTAGAAATTATTGGAAACTCAACACAACCATGAGATTATGTTCTTCAGTCGTTTAAAAAAGCTCCAACTTCGAGTTTGCAAATGGTTTTACTGTAAATTGGTTCATAAATGTTGACTATTTGCACACTGTCTCTCACCCTGCACTGTAATTCAAAAGCCTACCCTATTCTTTGGTGAATTGTTGTCGCCCTCTGGTGGCCATAAAACACTTTTGCACATTTCCCTAAACCTGTAATAGCTTACAAAATAATTGTAAAGGTACATTTTCAGCTACATACACCTTTTGTTTTTGTCAAGCGTTTCTTTCTTCCTTCCTGGAAATCAGTTCAATTCAGTTTCAGTTTATTTGGAACATGCATACGATACAATGTGATGCATCACACATTTACAGTTGTTAAATTACAGTATGTTCGAAAAGGAGTAGAATGAACCAGAGCTTATTTTATTCTACTCCTTTTCATAGTACAGCAATTTTATCCAATTTCCTTGTTCTCTGTAATAGAACAGCGAACAAATAAATAATAATAAATAATATACCATAGTAAGCATACATTAAATACATAAATAATAATATTTGTGGCCCTGCGATGAGGTGGTGACTTGTCCAGGGTGTACAACGCCTTCTGCTCGATTGTAGCTGAGATTGGCTCCAGCGCCCCCCGCTACCCTGAAGGGAATAAACGGTAGAAAAATGGATGGATGGAAATCATATTCGTCTCAATAAAAAAAGGGTTCAAGGTGTTCATAAGGACATGATTATTGTTTTGTGTACTTTTTAAACACTTGTAGTTTGAACAGTCTCTTAAACTGAATCTTAATGGTGCTTTGTTTGAGTTATTTGCTTAATCCATTCCATAATTTAATTCCACATACTGATATGCTAAAGGTTTTAAGTGTTGTACAAGCATACAAATGATTTAAATGAAATTTTCCCCTTAGGTTATATTTCTCCTCTTTTGTTGAGAAAAAATGTTGTACATTCTTGGGTAGCAGGTTATAGTTTGCTTTGTACATCATTTTAGCTGTTTGCAAATGCACCAAATCGTTGGATTTCAGTATTTGTGATTTAATACATAAAAGTTTTGTATGTTCTCTATATCCAACATTATGTATTATTCTAATTTATCTTTTTTGTAACACAGTTCGAGAATGAAGTGCACATTTGTAGTTTCCCCATGTTTCTACACCAATAACTCAGATATGGTAACACTAACGAGCAGTAAAGAATAAGAAGTGATTATTGATCGAGAACATGTGTCGCTTTATTCATTATTGACGTGTTTCTTGCTACTTTATGTTGTATATTTTTGGCATGAGATTTCCAATTCATCTTATCGATTATTACTGTTATGATCCGCTGCCCGGATCATGCCATATTCTAGTTTTGTTCCGTTTTTGTATCACATTCTGTTGTTTGACTTCCTTAGTTCCTGATTTATCTGGTTACCATGGTTTCATATTAGTTTCACCTGCCGTGGTTTCCAGACGCACACCTGTTTTGTTAATCACCACCCTTATTTAAGCCTGCCTTTTCTGTTCATTCATTCTCACTTCCTAGTCAGTGTTTCACGCAGTTTGTGTTTCACTTCAGTATTCCTATTTCATATTTCTACTTGCTAGCTTTAGTGGTATGCATTTGTTTTCCTCTAGCTCTCATGCTAGTAGTTTTTGTTTTGCCTTTTGTTCCTAGTGCAAGTTTGTCGGTTATTTCCCTAGCTCCCATGCTAGCGCTTTTGTTTTGTTTTTTCTGCCTGGTACCAGTTCTTCTGTTCATAGTCTGTTTTATTTATTGAATACATCTTTATTTCTTACCGTACGCTGTGTTCGAGCCCGACTGCATCCTTGAAAGAAACGCCTCCGCATCACAATGCCCAGCAATCGTTACAGTTACACCCAAAAATGTGTTTTTTTTACCCTCAATATCTACTCCGTCTATTTGTATTTGTGTTTGACTTTTTCTTCTACTGTTACACCAAATAGCATTATTTTAGTTTTGTTGAGATTCAAAGATTGTCTGTTTTAGTCAAACAATCTGTTTAATTTGTTCATTTCTTCTGTTATTGTTTGTATTATCTTCTGTGTGTTCTCTCCTGAACAAAACACAGTTGTGTCATCTGCAAATAATTCTAACTTTAAGTCATTTGTAACTTTACAAATGGATTGATTGATTGATTGATACTTTTATTAGTAGATTGCACAGTTCAGTACATATTCCGTACAATTGACCACTAAATGGTAACACCCGAATAAGTTTTTCAACTTGTTTAAGTCGGGGTCCACGTTAATAGACTTTTGACAAGAACAAGAAAGTTTGATCACATTACGCCTGTACTGGCTCACCTGCACTGGCTTCCTGTGCACTTAAGATGTGACTTTAAGGTTTTACTACTTACGTATAAAATACTACACGGTCTAGCTCCATCTTATCTTGACGATTGTATTGTACCATATGTCCCGGCAAGAAGTCTGCATTCAAAAGACTCCGGCTTATTAGTGATTCCTAGAGCCCAAAAAAAGTCTGCGGGCTATAGAGCGTTTTCCGTTCGGGCTCCAGTACTCTGGAATGCCCTCCCGGTAACAGTTCGAGATGCTACCTCAGTAGAAGCATTTAAGTCTCACCTTAAAACTCATTTGTATACTCTAGCCTTTAAATAGACCTCCTTTTTAGACCAGTTGATATGCCGCTTCTTTTCTTTCTCCTATGTCCTCCCCTCCCTTGTGGAGGGGGTCCGGTCCGATGACCATGGATGAAGTACTGGCTGTCCAGAGTCGAGACCCAGGATGGACCGCTCGTCGGGACCCAGGATGGACCGCTTGCCTGTATCGGTTGGGGACATCTCTACGCTGCTGATCCGCCTCCGCTTGAGATGGTCTCCTGTGGACGGGACTCTCGCTGCTGTCTTGGATCCGCTTTGAACTGAACTCTCGCGGCTGTGTTGGAGCCACTATGGATTGAACTTTCACAGTATCATGTTAGACCCGCTCGACATCCATTGCTTTCGGTCCCCTAGAGGGGGGGGGGTTGCCCACATCTGAGGTCCTCTCCAAGGTTTCTCATAGTCATCATTGTCACTGGCGTCCCACTGGATGTGAATCCTCCCTGCCCACTGGGTGTGAGTTTTTCTTGCCCTTTTGTGGGTTCTTCCGAGGATGTTGTAGTCGTAATGATTTGTGCAGCCCTTTGAGACATTTGTGATTTGGGGCTATATGAATAAACATTGATTGATTGATTGATGGTACAAAGGTACAAAGGACTTAAACATTGGTTCTGGGTATCACACTGGCCTTCAAAAGTTCCAAACAAAAGAGAAATGCCGATACGCTAGCTTTAACGCATATATCAAGCAATAAAGTCGTCACAATTAGTCGTATTTCTTACTCCTACCACCAGTTTTTCCAAGCAGGAGCACTATACACAAGAGCTGCTTTCAATTACCTAAGAAGGGTCAAACGAGGACATGGCGTCACGTGTTAAGCAATCACATGACTCAGAAGGCGGTCATTCCAACCAGAAGTAGAGATGGAGCAAAGTACATTTGTCACATAAACAGGCAACAAACTACTTGCATCTGACAGGTAATTTTCCAATAAATCAAACATTTATTGAGATTGTTAGATTTATATATATAGAATTTTCTTTTCCCATTTAGCACTGGAACACAATAATGAAAGGACATATTCTATGTTTACGAGACTTAACTTTTACTTTATGATAAAGGTGGCTTTCTTTTCCAACCATGACAGGTGTGCCATTCAGTGTTGGCGTAGAAAGATGTCAGCGGTCATAGTCGTGCACGGCGGAGCGTGGGCCATTCCCGATGACCTCGCCAAGGTAAAAATGGATGGAGTGAAGGCAGCAGCCCGTCAAGGCTTTGCAGTGCTGCAAAAAGCAGGCAGCGCCCTGGATGCTGTGGAGTTGGCCGTGCGGGCCCTGGAAGATAACCATGTGTTTAATGCAGGTAGGCAAACTTTTTTTGTGTAACTGAATTTTTTTTGCGTTTGAATTTTGTGAACATCAAACTGTGCTGATAATTTACCTGAATGTAAATGTGTGATCAAACTGCGTGTGTTTAAAAGAATGTGTTTTTTAAAAGGCTGTTTCAAACTGTATAAACGACCAGTGCAGCTATACTTTTTGCTACCAAACTTAAAACCAAACTTTTATGTCTTTTGTGAAAATGTCATATTTCATGTAATTTTTTTTTAATTATTCTAAAATGAAATAAATACAACTCACTAATGACGGTAAAGAAAAACAAAAAGGCCATGAAAACCTATACTCGTATTAACTAGTAATTTATAGTATGGTAATTTCATGTTTTGTTTTTATTTATCCCCCCCCCCCCCCCACCCCCCCCCCCCCAAGTTTTACTACTTGAGCCCACCAGTGTATTTTATAAAAAATTGTATTATTTTTATTTTATTTGTCCTTTTTAATAAATTTTTTACTGTTTTTTACTCTTGTGCAGGTTAGTAGTGCATGTGCCTCACAATACAAAGAACCTGCCTTCAATCCCGGCCGGGTTCGGGATCTTTCTTTGTGGAGTTTGCATGTCCTCCCCGTGACTGTATGGGTTCCCTCCGGGTACGGCGTGGCGCAGTGGGAGAGTGGCCGTGCGCAACTCGAGCATCCCTGGTTCAAATCCCACCTAGAACCAACCTCGTCACGTCCGTTGTGTCCTGAGCAAGACACTTCACCCTTGCTCCTGATGGGTACTGGTTGGCGCCTTGCATGGCAGCTCCCTCCATCAGTGTGTGAATGTGTATGTGAATGGGTAAATGTGGAAGTAGTGTCAAAGCGCTTTGAGTACCTTGAAGATAGAAAAGCGCTATACAAGTACAACCCATTTATCATTTACTCCGGCTTCTTCCCACCTCCAAAGACATGCACCTGGGGATAGGTTGATTGGCAACACTAAATTGGCCCTAGTGTGTGAATGTGAGTGTGAATGTTGTCTGTCTATCTGTGTTGGCCCTGTAATGAGGTGGTGACTTTTCCAGGGTGTACCCCGCCTTCTGCCCGAATGCAGCTGAGATAGGCTCCAGCACCCCCCGCGACCCCGAAAGGGACAAGCGGTAGACAATGGATGGATGGATGTTACTCTCTAACGTGACATCAAGTGCGTAATATATATATATATATATATATATATATATATATATATATATATATACTTGTATGTATGTATGTATGTATTTGTGTATATATTGTATATATATATATATACATACATACATAGTTTATATATATATATATATATATCTATATATATATATATATATATATATATATATCTGCAATGAGGTAGCGACTTGTCCAGGGTGTACACCGCCTTCCGCCCAATTGTAGCTGAGATAGGCACCAGCGCCCCCCGCAACCCAAAAGGGAATAAGCGCTAGAAACTGAATGGATGGATATTAATATATAATTCGGGGGGAAAAAAAGCCTCTTCCGGTAAACGAAGACTGAAGCAATAGATGGTGTCTCAGAAGCAGCCAATGAGATGTCAAGTTTGCAGTCACTTGACATGGTTACTCTACAGCAGTGGTTCTCAAATGGGGGTACTTGTACCCCTGGGGGTACTTGAAAGTATGCCAAGGGGTACGTGAGATTTTTTTTTAAATATTCTAAAAATAGCAACAATTCAAAAATCCTTTATAAATATATTTACTGAATAATACTTCAACAAAATATGAATGTAAGTTCATAAACTGTGAAAAGAAATGCAACAATGCAATATTCAGTGTTGACAGCTAGATTTTTTGTGGACATGTTCCATAAATATTGATGTTAAAGATGTATTTTTTTGTGAAGAAATGTTTAGAGTTAAGTCCATGAATCCAGATGGATCTCTATTACAATCCCCAAAGAGGGAACTTTAAGTTGATGATTACTTCTATGTGTAGAAATCTTTATTTATAATTGAATCACTTGTTTATTTTTCAACAAGTTTTTTAGTTCATTTAATATAATTTTTTCCAAATAGTTCAAGAAAGACCACTACAAATGAGCAATATTTTTGCACTGTTATATAATTTAATAAATCAGAAACTGACGATATAGTGCTGTATTTTACTTCTTTATCTCTTTTTTTCCAACCAAAAATGCTTTCCTATGATTAGGGGGTACTTGAATTAAAAAAATTTTCACAGGGGGTACATCACTGAAAAAAGTTTGAGAACCACTGCTCTACAGTATGTGTGTGGGCTTTTAGGTTGGCCCAGTCAGGAGGAGTCTTATTTGATAACAACTTTTACAAGACTGTCTTTAATGATAGAGTGGGTGTAACTTATTGACTAAAATGCTGTGCTCTATGACTGGCTTTATTTTCACTCTCACATTTAAAGGCCTACTGAAATGAGATTTTCTTATTTAAACAGGGATAGCAGGTCCATTCTATGTGTCATACTAGATCATTTTGCGATATCGCCATATTTTTGCTTAAAGTATTTAGTAGAGAACATCGACGATAAACTTAGCAACTTTTGGTCGCTAATAAAAAAGCCCTGTCTTTACAGGAAGTAGCAGACGATGTGCGCGTGACGTCACCGGTGTGAGGGCTCTTCATATCCTCACATTGTTTATAATGTGAGCCACCAGCAGTAAGAGCAATTCGGACCGAAAAAGCGACACTTTCCCCATTAATTTGAGCGAGGATGAAAGATTTGTGGATGAGGAAAGTTAGAGTAAAGCACAAAAAAAAAGAAAAAAAAAGGCGACGGCAGTGGGAGCGTTTCAGATGTAATTAAACACATTTACAAAGATAATTCTGGAAAATCCCTTATCTGCCTATTATGTTATTAGTATTTTAGTGAGATTATAAAGTCCTACCTGAAAGTCGGATGGCTGCGGTTAACGGCAGTGTCTCAGAGAAGCCGAGGAGCCAGGATAACAGCTGCCTTTTTGAGCTGCAGGATGAATTCGCATAATCCACTCAAGTCTCCGGTAAGAGCCGACTGAATATCACAATTTTCCCATCCAAAAACTTGTTGGTTGACGTAGAGAAACATGTTCGCTTGACCGCTCTGTGTTAAAGCTTCACAACAAACAAAGAAACACCGGCTGTGTTTCGGTTGCTAAAGGCAGCTGCAATCCACCGCTTTCCACCAACAGCATTCTTCTTTATAGTCTCCATTATTAATTGAACAAATTGCTAAAGATTCAGCAACACAGATGTCCAAAATACTGTGTAATTATGCGATGAAAAGAGACGACTTTTAGTCGTAAGTGGTGCTGGGTTAAAATGTCCCCTCCAACCAATAGTGACACAAACACGTGTCATCATACGCCTGTTTGTGACGTTTTCAACAGGAAACTCCACGGGAAATTTTAAATTGTAATTTAGTAAACTAAAAAGGCCGTATTGGCATGTGTTGCAATGTTAATATTTCATCATTGATATATAAACTATCAGACTGCGTGGTCGGTAGTAGTGGGTTTCAGTAGGCCTTTAAGTTTGCGACGTGCAAATTTGTCAACTTGTCAACAGAGTACAAGCTAAAAGAGAGCATCTTTAGTCATAGTAAAATGAGTGGCAGCTCATATTGACAGTTGTTCTACTGTTCAGAGAGGGGCGAAAACATTGTACGCCGGCATGAGAGTCAAGCGTGCTAACTACTGAGTTAAAAGCCCCAGCTTTTTTGCACGATAGCACAGAGTTGAAACATCCTGGTCATGGAGAGCCTGATTCGTTCCGCCACTGTGCAGAACTACACACTACAGCAGACCTACAATCTACTGTATGTGCTTGGATCCTTTTTAAGAAGTCTTTAAACATGTGGAAGTTGCTGTGCATTAGTGAAAAACAATTCTTACAACGCCAAAAAAAGGATACAAGCTGAAAAATAATGACTGAAATTGTCATTGAAATTTACAGTTTTTTACTTAATAAGACACCCACAGTGTACTTGAAAATAATGATTGCGGGCCTAACAATATTCAACTCCGAATAATAAGACACTGATTGAGAACATATGAAAGATACTTAGACAACCTGTTCATTTTGATATATTTTACAATCGTCAAAACATGACAACAATGCAACACACGCGGTGAAACATGAACGCAAAAGGCAAAAAAAAAACCATGCACATATAAGAAATATTACCATAATCTCACACTGGCTGCTCCGTAAACAAACCCCGTCCATTCTACTTTGTGCCTCATCTGTTAGCAAATTTTGTGACATAGTCCCTCTAAACAGCGTAACAACCCGTATGTAATGACTGGTGGGCACCGAGGTGCCGGGTTCGATTCCCTCGAGGATGCGTTGACGTGAACACAACAAAGGTAGGATCTTATAAGATTTATTTAACAAAAAGGGAGCTCTGAACAGAAATACTGGAGCTAATAAAAGGCAAACCAAAAACGCTAGTATGAAAACTAGGAAGTAAAACTAGACCAAGTAAAATCAATCAATCAATCAATCAATGTTTATTTACATAACCCCAAATCACAAATGTCTCAAAGGACTGCACAAATCATTACGACTACAACATCCTCGGAAGAACCCACAAAAGGGCAAGGAAAACTCACACCCAGTGGGCAGGGAGAATTCACATCCAGTGGGACGCCAGTGACAATGCTGACTATGAGAAACCTTGGAGAGGACCTCAGATGTGGGCAACCCCCCCCCCCCTCTAGGGGACCGAAAGCAATGGATGTCGAGCGGGTCTAACATGATACTGTGAAAGTTCAATCCATAGAGGCTCCAACACAGCCGCGAGAGTTCAGTTCAAGCGGATCCAAGACAGCAGCGAGAGTCCCGTCCACAAAATGGCACGTTGGCACAAAAGAGAAAACCAATCATCAGTATGTAAACTGGAAAAAAAACAAGTGGCTTAGCGTGAGAAGCTAGCGAGAATAGAAATACTTGCGTGAACGCAAACGACCAAAAATCCAGACGTACAGTTGTGTGAGAGCAAACTTTGGACCCAGACCGAATGAAAAAAGAAGACTGGCTTAAATAGGAGGGTGATAATTAGTAGCAGGTGTGCGGGGCGAGACTAGCAGGTGGACTGATGAGTGACCATGGTGACAAAGCAAACAGGAAATAAGGAGTTAGATGGAGAGATATACAAAATGGAAAAATAAATAATATGTGTGAATGTGAGTGTGAATGTTGTCTGTCTATCTGTGTTGGCCCTGCGATGAGGTGGCGACTTGTCCAGGGTGTACTCCGCCTTCCGCCCGATTGTAGCTGAGATAGGCGCCAGCGCCCCCCGCGACCCCAAAAGGGAATACGCGGTAGAAAATGGATGGATGTGTAGATCCGAGCAGCGGATCGCAACACCGTATGTCACTCAAAAACACAGATTCCAACCATTGGAATAATTTCTCAAGACCTTAAAAACCGGACCGCATATCACATTGCCGTTTTTTTTCCGGGTTTTAAAGACATTTTTTTGGAAATGTCCAGTGGGCCGGGGGTTAAAATCTTAGTGGTCCGTATTATGCCCAGGTCTGCTGTAGTGTAAATATAAATAAATGGGTTGTACTTGTATAGCGCTTTTCTACCTTCAAGGTACTCAAAGCGCTTTGACACTACTTCCACATTTACCCATTCACACACACATTCACACACTGATGGAGGGAGCTGCCATGCAAGTCGCCAACCAGCACCCATCAGGAGCAAGGGTGAAGTGTCTTGCTCAGGACACAACGGACGTGACGAGGTTGGTACTAGGTGGGATTTGAACCAGGGACCCTCGGATTGCGCACGGCCACTCTTCCACTGCGCCACGCCGTCCCTAATAAGCATGTGTAAGCATGTAAGCAAATATTAACATTGCTGTATGTATACTTTTGACCCAGCAGATTTGCTCACATTTTCAGTAGACCCATAATAAATTCATAAAAGAACCGAACTTCATGAATGTTTTTTGTGGCCAACAAGTACGTGCTTGTTGGTCATTACCATGAATTGATTAACGTGGACCCCGACTTACACAAGCTGAAAAACGTATTCGGGTGTTACCATTTAGTGGTCAATTGTACGGAATATGTACTGTACTGTGCAATCTACTAATAAAAGTTTCGATCGATCAATCCAAGTGTGTAGCACTGCATACATATTTGCAGCTGCTTCGCAACACCTGTGTCACGTGACTGCAAACCTAACACCTCATTGGCTGCTTCTGAGACACCATTGATTGCTTCTGTCTTAAAGGGGACCTATTGTACAAAATCAACTGTTCTTACTTATTGGTACTTGTTTTTGTGTATTTGGAATCTGCATAGGGCTTCACGGTGGCAGAGGGGTTAGTGCTTCTGCCTCACAATACAAAGTTCCTGCAGTCCTGGGTTCAAATCCAGGCTCGGGATCTTCCTGTGTGGAGTTTGCATGTTCTCCCCGTGAATGCGTGGGTTCCCTCCGGGTACTCCGGCTTCCTCCCACTTCCAAAGACATGCGCCTGGGGATAGGTTGATTGGCAACACTAAGTTGGCCCTAGTGTGTGAATGTTGTCTGTCTATCTATGTTGGCCCTGCGATGAGGTGGCGACTTGTCCAGGGTGTACCCCGCCTTCCGCCCGATTGTAGCTGAGATAGGCGCCAGCGCCCCCCGCGACCCCAAAAAAGGGAATAAGCGGTAGAAAATGGACGGATGGATGGAATTTGCATAAGTCCTGAAAATTTGTAATAAAGCCATGGAAGCAATGTGGAAACATGTTGAAAACATTCTTGCTTTCCTTCATACTTCCTCCAAACGTTTTCAATTTGCAGAATTTGTGACGTTTTTTCCAGTTTTGACATCAGCCGATATCTCGATATATGGTAGAAATGTATCCCAAAATCTTTGCGCGAGTCCGCCATAGTAGTCTGTGGCTGTCGTCGATAAACTTGTTTTTTTTCTCTATCCTCTTGTTGTGGGGCAGACTGTCTCGTACATGCACATGCATCCGCCGCCGTTGCCATTTCTCATACAAAATAGTGTGTAGTTCAAACGTGTATCTGTCAGCAGACTCGCTATGGATGCGCTAAAAACTACAACATGGCTGGCGTGGAGAAGACTCAGTCGAATTGGAGGCACGTAAATACAAACCCCGTTTCCATATGAGTTGGGAAATTGTGTTAGATGTAAATAAAAATAGAATACAATGATTTGCAAATCCTTTTCAAACCATCTTCAGTTGAATGCACTACAAAGACAAGACATTTGATGTTCAAACTCAAACAATAATTAACTTAGAATTTCATGGCTGCAACACGGGCCAAAGTAGTTGGGAAAGGGCATGTTCACCACTGTGTTACATCACCTTTTCTTTTAACAACACTCAATAAACGTTTGGGAACTGAGGAAACTAATTGTTTAAGCTTTGAAAGTGGAATTATTTCCCATTTTGGTTTTATGTAGAGCTTCAGTCGTTCAACAGTCCGGGGTCTGCGCTGTCGTATTTTACGCTTCATAATGCGCCACACATTTTCGATGGGAGACAAGTCTAGACTGCAGGCGGGCCAGGAAATCACCCGCACTCTTTTTTTACGAAGCCACGCTGTTGTAACACTTGTCTTGCTGAATACAGGGGCGTCCATGATAATGTTACTTGGATGACAACATATGTTGTTCCAAAACCTGTATGGACCTTTCAGCATTAATGGTGCCTTCACAGATGTGTAAGTTACCCATGCCTTGGGCACTAATACACCCCCATACCATCACAGATGCTGGCTTTTGAACTTTGCGCCTATAACAATCCGAATGGTTATTTTCCTCTTTGTTCTGGAGGACACCACGTCCTCTGTTTCCAAATATAATTTGAAATGTGGACTCGTCAGACCACAGAACACCTTTCCATTTTGCATCAGACTATCTTAAGTGAGCTTGGGCCCAGCCAAGCCGGCGGCGTTTCAGGATATTGTTGATAAATGGGTTTGGCTTTGCATAGTAGAGTTTTAACTTGCACTTACAGATGTAGCGACCAACTGTAGTTACTGACAGTGGTTATATGAAGTGTTCCTGAGCCCATGTGGTGATATCCTTTACACACTGATGTCGGTTTTTGATGCAGTACCCCCGAGGGATCAAAAGTCTGTAATATCATCGCTTACGTCCAGTGATTTCTCCCGATTCTCTGAACTTTTTGAGGATTTTATGGACCGTAGATGGTAAAATCCCTAAATTCCTTGCAATAGCTCTTTGAGAAATGTTGTTCTTAAACTGTTCAACAATTTGCTTACAAAGTGGTGACCCTCGCCCCGTCCTTGTTTGTGAATTACTTAGCATTTCATGGAAGCTGCTTTTATACCCAATCATGGCACCCACCTGTTCCCAATTAGCCTGCACACCTATGGGATGTTCCATATAAGTGTTTGATGAGCATTCCTCAACTTTATCAGTATTTAGTGCCACCTTTCCCAACTTCTTTGTCACATGTTGCTGGCATCAAATTCTAAAGCTAATGATTATTTGCACACACACAAAAAAAAAAGTTTATCAGTTTGAACGTCAAATATGTTGTCTTTGTAGCATATTCAACTGAATATGGGTTGAAAATGATCTGCAAATCATTGTATTCCGTTTATATTTACATCTAAAACAATTTCCCAACTCATATGGAAACGGGGTTTGTAAGACCGCCCACAAAACTGCATCTTGAAAGACGGTCAGAAAGTGGCTAGAAAACGGTCTGTAAAACATGATCTATGCAAAATATTGGCCGAAGAACCACCATGACATGTTATGTAGACCACAAGGAAGTTTTTTAAATGTGGAAAAAAAACATTTTTTTTTTATTTACTGGAAGTGGTTCACATTTTTTTCACTCAATCTTTATAAACTGAATTTTAAAACACTGTATTTTAACAAACTGAACTTTTAATTTAGCACACGTTTTTTTATTCAATGCAATTGTCAGCAGAAAAAAAAAATCAGTTCACAAAGTTCTAATGCAAAAAAATCATTTGCATAGTTTCAGCGTCAAAAAAATATTTGGTAATGAAAACTCAAGTTAGCCTCTGTAGAAAATATTTAGGGTACTGTCGTTTACTTGTTTTTTTTTTTCAACCGTAGCGTGTGGCTTATAAGCATTTATTAGTGTTATGTGATGTCATTAAAGGTCACGGAGCAGCTTTAAACACAAACGGGGAAGTGGAGCTGGACGCCATCATCATGGATGGAAAGACGCTGGCTTGCGGTGCTGTGTCATCAGTGAAGAACATTGCCAACCCTGTAACTTTGGCACGTGCTGTGATGGAAAAGGTGCTGGTGTAGCGGTTGCGTACTCTCTCTTTCTCAGATGCGTTGTGTTTTTCTGAATCACAGACATTTCTCTTGTGGGTTGAATTAGCCGTTTATTCCAATAATAACAGTTGGCTTCTCACAGTTTATAACATCCTCCAATATCACAGTTACGACCACTGCAGACTGACATGTTTCAAATTGTAAAGCAATGACAAATAAAAGGTATCCGATAGTAGAGGGCCTGGGATTTTTTGCTGAATCATCCCAGAATGCATTGCGAGCAGCCATAGTGGTAGGCTTTGTTCACCGAGAGCCAAGGTTGAACATATTAACATTTTAATAGGGACCCAAACAGGTTTTGCAATGAATATTAAACAAGCAAGGCTTAAATGGGGCAGCACGGTGGGACAGGGGTTAGTGCATCTGCCTCACAATACGAAAGTCCTGAGTAATCCTGGGTTCAATCCCGGGCTCGGGATCTTTCTTTGTGGAGTTTGCATGTTCTCCCAGTGACTGCGTGGGTTCTCTCCGGGTACTCGGGCTTCCTCCCATGGAACAGGGAGAGCTTATATAACGTAATAGTGCAAAATCAACTTTCAAAAAACTAATGAAAAAACATCAGTGGTATATTATCCATCCATCCATTTTCTACCGCTTATTCCCTTTCGGGGTCGCGGGGGGCGCTGGCGCTTATCTCAACTACAATCGGGCAGAAGGCGGGGTACACCCTGGACAAGTCGCCACCTCATCGCAGGGCCAACACAGATAGACAGACAACATTCACACTCACATTCACACACTAGGGCCAATTTAGTGTTGCCAATCAACCTATCCCCAGGTGCATGTCTTTGGAGGTGGGAGGAAGCCGGAGTACCCGGAGGGAACCCACGCATTCACGGGGAGAACATGCAAACTCCACACAGAAAGATCCCGAGCCTGGATTTGAACCCAGGACTGCAAGAACTTCGTATTGTGAGGCAGACGCACTAACCCCTCTGCCACCGTGAAGCCCAGTGGTATATTAAATAAAACGTAATCAAAAAAATTAATGCCTCTTTTCTATTTGCAGCCTTCTGAGGTAAATATCAACATTAACTTTTTCCGCAGGCTAATAAATTTGAAAATAAAATAAAAATGAGATGGGCGGGGTTTGGTGGTAGCGGGGTGTGTATATATCGTAGCATTCTGGAATAGTTAGTGCTGCAAGGGGTTCTGGGTATTTGTTCTGTTGTGTTTATGTTGTGTTACGGTGCGGGTGTTCTCCCGAAAAGTGTTTTGTCGTTCTTGTTTGGTGTGGGTTCACGGTGTGGCGCATATTTGTAACAATGTTAAAGTTGTTTATACGGGGACCCTCAGTGTGACCTGTATGGCTGTTGACCAAATATGTGTGTGTGAAAGCCGCATATATTATGTGACTTGGCCAGCACGCTGTTTATATGGAGGAAAAGAGGACGAGACGACATGTTGTAGAGGACAGTGCCTTTAAGGCACGCTCCCAATATTGTTGTCCGGGTGGAAATCGGACAACAGATTGGAATAGCAGGATGAAGAAAAATAATATATTTTCCTGCCCACGTCAACATAATACGTAGTATTACTTAATGGAGATCATACAAACCAACAAGTACATCCAAATGTAATGAAAACAAACAAAAAACACACAATTGCTGCCAAAGGTGCATCAACACAGTGAATGCTTATATACATGTGTTTTTTTATTTGTTTATTTTACATTTAAAGGCCTACTGAAATGAGATTTTCTTATTTAAACGGGGATAGCAGGTCCATTTTATATGTCATACTTGATCATTTCGCGATATTGCCATATTTTTGCTGAAAGGATTTAGTAGAGAACATTGACAATAACGTTCGCAACTTTTGGTCGCTAATAAAAAAGCCTTGCCTTTACCGGAAGTAGAAGACGATGTGCGCGTGACGTCAAGGGTTGTAGGGCTCCTCACATCCTCACATTGTTTATAATCATAGCCTCCAGCAGCAAGAGCTATTCGGATCTACAAAGCGACAATTTCCCCATCAATTTGAGCAAGGATGAAAGATTTGTGGATGAGGAAAGTTAGAGTGAGGGACTAAAAAACAAAAAAAAAAGAAAAGGCGACGGCTCCAGGCGGCGGCAGTGTGAGCGTTTCAGATGTAATTAAACACATTTACTAGGATAATTCTGGAAGATCCCTTATCTGCTTATTGTTTTAGTAGTGTTTTAGTGAGATTGTAAAGTCATACCTGAAAATCGGATGGCTGCGGTGAACGCCAGTGTCTCTGAGAGAAGCCGAGCAGCCAAGATCACAGCTGCCTTTTTGAGCTGCAGGAGGAGGTCGCATAATCCACTGAAGTCTCCGGTAAGAGCCGACTTAATGTCACAATTTTCCCATCCAAAAACGTGCTGGTTGACGTAGAGAAACATGTTCGCTTGACCACTCTGTGTTAAAGCTTCACAACAAACAAAGAAACACCGGCTGTGTTTCTCTGCTAAAGGCAGCTGCAATCCACCGCTTTCCACCAACAGCATTCTTCTTTATAGTCTCCATTATTAATTGAACAAATTGCAAAAGATTCAGCAACACAGATGTACAAAATACTGTGTAATTATGGGATGAAAAGAGACGACTTTTAGCCGTAAGTGGTGCTGGTCTAATATGTCCGCTACAACCCGAGACGTCACAAACACACGTCATCATTCCGTGACGTTTAAAACAAGAAACTCAGCGGGAAATTTAAAATTGTAATTTAGTAAACTAAACCGGCCGTATTGGCATGTGTTGCAATGTTAATATTTCATCATTGATGTATAAACTATCAGACTGCGTGGTGGGTAGTAGTGGGTTTCAGTAGGCTTTTAAATTAAGGGGTATTGTGTGTAGAATTTTAAGGACAAAAATGAACATATTTCATTTGGAAATAAGGCTATAACACAACAAAATGTTGAAAAAGTGAAGCGCTGTGAATACTTTCGGATGCACCGTATTAGTACAATTCACACAGCTAATGTGTTTTATTTTCTCTGTCATGACAACCCCCAGACTGACCACGTCATGTTGACCGACAGCGGCGCAAACCTGTTTGCAGAGAGCATCGGCATGGCCACAGTCCCCACCGATTCGTTGGTGTCCAATTACGAGAGAAAAGAATGGGAGAAGCACAAGAAATATGTGACAGGCGTAATGGAAAGCTTCAACTCTCGCTGGTAAGCTTAAACTTGAAGACCTACTCCTGCTTCCACTTCAATGGCCTCATTAATCACAACGCTGCTGTCTTTTAGTTTGAAAAGAAGTCCGTTGTAGGACAGAAACGCACAAAATTCCCCACTGATTTATTTATCTTTTCATCCTGCTTCTACTGCAGTTTTCTGGTCGGGAAGGTGAGCAAATTGTTTTCACACGTTTTATATATTTTTTGATGTGTTTACAATAAACCCTCGTTTATCGCTGTTAAATGGCTCCCTGCCTGACCGTGGTACATGCATTTCTGCGAAGAAGGAATCCTTAATTGTAAATCTGGCATTTTCACAGCTAGAACATATATTATATTAGGAGAGTCTTAAAGGCCTACTGAAATGAGGCCTACTTTTCCAGTGAGGGTTGGACTCCGCCAAAGCTGTCCTTTGTCACCGATTCTGTTCATAACTTTTATGGACAGAGTTTCTAGGCGCAGTCAAGGCGTTGAGGGGTTCCGGTTTGGTGACCGCAGGATTAGGTCTCTGCTTTTTGCAGATGATGTGGTCCTGATGGCTTCATCTGGCCAGGATCTGCAGCTCTCACTGGATCGCTTCGCAGCCGAGTGTGAAGTGACCGGAATGAGAATCAGCACCTCCAAGTCCGAGTCCATGGTTCTCGCCCGGAAAAGGGTGAAATGCTATCTCCTGGTTGGGGAGGAGACCCTGCCCCAAGTGGAGGAGTTCAAGTACCTAGGAGTCTTGTTCACGAGTGAGGGAAGAGTGGATCGTGAGATCGACAGGCGGATCGTTGCGGCGTCTTCAGTAATGCGGACGTTGTACCGATCCGTTGTGGTGAAGAAGGAGCTGAGCCGGAAGGCAAAGCTCTCAATTTGCCGGTCGATCTACGTTCCCATCCTCACCTATGGTCATGAGCTTTGGGTCATGACCGAAAGGATAAGATCACGAGTACAAGCGGCCGAAATGAGTTTCCTCCGCTGGGTGGCGGGGCTCTCCCTTAGAGATAGGGTGAGAAGCTCTGCCATCCGGGAGGAACTCAAAGTAAAGCCGCTGCTCCTCCACATCGAGAGGAGCCAGATGAGGTGGTTTGGGCATCTGGTCAGGATGCCACCCGAACGCCTCCCTAGGGAGGTGTTTAGGGCACGTCCAACCGGTAGGAGGCCACGGGGAAGACCCAGGACCCGTTGGGAAGACTATGTCTCCCGGCTGGCCTGGGAACGCCTCGGGATCCCCCGGGAAGAGCTAGACGAAGTGGCTGGGGAGAGGGAAGTCTGGGCTTCCCTGCTTAGGCTGTTGCCCCCGCGACCCGACCTCGGATAAGCGGAAGAGGATGGATGGATGGATGGATGGATGGAACATATATTAGGAGATTCTTAAAGGCCTACTGAAATGAGATTTTCTTATTTAAACGGGGATAGCAGGTCCATTCTATGTGTCATACTTGATCATTTCGTGGTATTGCCATATTTTTGCTGAAAGGATTTAGTAGAGAACAGACGATAAAGTTCGCAACTTTTGGTCGCTAACAGAAAAGCCCTGCCTTTACCAGAAGTCGCAGACGATGACGTCACCCGTTGATGGCTCCTCACATATTCACATTGTCTTTAATGGGAGCCTCCAACAAAAAGAGCTATTCGGACCGAGAAAACGACAATTTCCCCATTAATTTGAGCGAGGGTGAAAGATTCGTGTTTGAGGATATTGATAGCGATGGACTAGAAAAAATAAATAAATAAATAAAAACTAGTTTAAAAAAAAAACGCGATTGCATTGGGACAGATTCAGATGTTTTTAGACACATTTACTAGGATAATTCTGGGAAATCCCTTATCTTTCTATTGTGTTGCTAGTGTTTTAGTGAGATTAACAGTACCTGATAGTCGGAGGTGTGTGTCCATGGGTGTCTTGACGCCAGTGTCTCAGGGAAGTCGACTAAGAAGCGACTTTTTACCACAATTTTCTCTCCAAAACCTGCTGGTTGACATTCGGTCGGGATTCATGTTCGCTTGACCGCTGTGATCCATAGTAAAGCTTCACCTCCGGGAATTTTAAACAAGGAATCACCGTGTGTTTGTGTGGCTAAAGGCTAAAGCTTCCCAACTCCATCTTTCTACTTTGACTTCTCCAATATTAATTGAACAAATTGCAAAAGATTCAGCAACACAGATGTCCAAAATACTGTGTAATTATTCGGTTAAAGCAGACGACTTTTAGCTGTGTGTGTGTGCAGCGCTAATATTTCCTAACAGCCCGTGACGTCACGCGTACACGTCATCATTACGCGACGTTTTCACGAAGAAGCTCCCGGGAAATTTAAAATTGCAATTTAGTAAACTAAAAAGGCCGTATTGGCATGTGTTGCAATGTTAATATTTCATCATTGATATATAAACTATCAGACTGCGTGTTGGGTAGTAGTGGGTTTCAGTAGGCCTTTAAAATAACAATAACACCCACAGAGTCACTTTTACACTCTTTTGATCCAATACAGTACAGCTGCACTTCAAATTTAGCAACTTCACCACATTGCAGATGATTTTAAGGTTTTCTAAATCAAATGCCACAATTTGTTGATCTTAAAAAAGCATTTTCAAGCACATCAATGTCCAAATGAACTAAGAATATCAATACTATAGTGGTATTGGACTCTAGGTGAGACTTCATTTAGCATTTATTTCATTTATCGGGGTCATGTCCGGAACCAATTAACAGCGATGAACGAGGGAGGACTGTAATGCTGCCTGAGGCTAAGCCAATCAGTGGCCACCATACTAAAAAGCCTACTGGGATTGGTTTGGGCTCATCTAGTCATCTAAATATTTATCATTTATAAGTTTGAAAATGCTTAATTTCGGCCTAAAATACATCAAATATATCTTATTAAAAGAAAATAAATATGCAATATAGTGAAGCTGCAATTTTTTAGAGCGCTATTTAAACTGTATATATTTCTTCTACTTTTTTTTCTTTATTACTTGAATTTAATTGGTTTTGTATTAAAACAAATTTGTTACAAATACGTTTTTTAATAAATGGAAATATAATGTTGCACACGTTCCTGGTACAACCCTGACCAAGATAAAATCCCTGTCTGTTAATTTGCCCGTCCAGATTTAACTCACCACAGGTGACAATTAAAATGTGTTGAGCCATTTCCTGTGACATTCTTCTTATATAACAGAGCAGGAAGGGGCGAGAAGTAAGTTTGTGGTAACATTTCATAAATATCGACCTGTCATTCATGCATCATCTTTCATACTAAATGTATTTGTTTTTTAAATATTGACATAAAAAGATACATGTACTGCAAAAAGCATATTGGAGCATATTTTTAGCTTTAATATACATCCCAGCAAACTGGGATGTAACGATATGAAAATTTCATTTCACCGTAATCGTGATCAAAATGATCAGTTATTATTAATGAATGTGCTGAAAAAAGTACTTACACACACTGAAATAGTTTGTGCTACTTATATTTTTGGTCTTTCAGATAACAACAAATAGACACTCTGTCAGAAAATGTATTATTTTGCATGTTTTGTGTTCCTTCCTGTATGCTTCATTTATATATATATATATATATATATTAGGGATGCACCGATTAATCGGTAACCGAATATATTCGGCCGAATATGGCAAAAAAAAGCCACATTCGGCCTTCGGTGGAATGAGTTAAAAACAAAGCCGAATAGTGGCGTGTGACGCAATTATTTGACGCGGCGACGCAATCAACCAACGTGCAGTGACGCGGTGACGTTGGGATATGTTGTGTACCTGTATAAGTGTATGAGGTTACAAGCACACACTTATTGAGATTTAGTGGGTCTTCTGTTTACATTATTAGCCCGTTGTGTTGGCAACCTGTATAAGTGTAAGAGGTTATAAGCACACACTTAATTGAGATTTACTTGAGCCTTCTGTTTACATTATTAGCATATCTACTGTGGCTAAGCAGACTCTTGCCAAAAGGACAATAATTCATTTGTTGTGGGTTTATCCACTTTAATGCACTTTGTTTTTTTTTTGGAATGCATGTTTTGTTTGAAGGCCTAATATAAATGAAAAACTTTGTGCTTTTTTGAAAAGCAAAGGCTACTGGAATATTAAAAAAAAGTCAATATTCAATAAAAAATTACTTTATTTGAAAAACATGTCTAAATATTTATTCTAAGCTATTTATGCAATATAAAAAAAATTGTGAAAAACTGCATTCATTATTCGGTATTCGGTATTCAGCCTTCGGCCAAGCGTTTAAGTTTTATTCGGCTTCGGCTTCGGCCACAAATTTTCATTTCGGAGCATCCCTAATATATATATATATATACACACACACACACACACACACACACACACACACACACACACACATACACACACACACACACACACACACACACACACACACACACACACACACACACATAAACACACACACACACACACACTAGGGTTGTCCTGATACCAATATTTTGGAACCGGTACCAAATTTTAGCTGGGTTGGTAGAGTGGCCGTGCCAGCAACTTGAGGGTTGCAGGTTCGATTCCCGCTTCCGCCATCCTAGTCACTGCCGTTGTGTCCTTGGGCAAGACACTTTACCCACCTGCTCCCAGTGCCACCTACACTAGTTTGAATGTAACTTAGATATTGGGTGTCACTATGTAAAGCGCTTTGAGTCACTAGAGAAAAAGCGCTATATAAAATATAATTCACTTCAATTCACTTTTGTGAATTTTCTACATAAAGGGCACCACAAAAAATTGCATTATTGGCTTTATGTAAACAAAAAATCTTACAGTAGATTAAACATGTGTTTCTTATTGCAATGTTGTCCTTAAAAAAAAAAATTGTGAACATGCGAAACAACTTTTCTTTTAGTAGTAAGTAAGCAAACAAAGGCTCCTAATTATGTCTGCTTTCATATGCAGTGACATATTGTGTCCTTTTCCATTTTATTATTTTGTCAAAAGCCTTAAGAACAATCGGTAGAAAATAATTATTAATCTACTTGTTCCTTTACTGTTAATCTCTGCTTTCTTTGTCCTTTAACATGTTCTATCTACACTCCTGTTAAAATGTAATATTCACTTATTCTTCTCTTATTTGGATGCTTGTGTGTCCAGGGACATATTTCCTGAGTTTATAAACATAATATACATTTTAAAAAAAGAAAAAAGATTTTGTGTCTCTAAAAAACATGGATGTAATCATAGTAGTATCGACTAGATACGCTCCTGTACTTGGTATCATTACAATGGATGTCAGGTGTAGATCCACATTTTAACGCCGGGTGAGCTGCGGTGTGTAGTGAAGCATGTTTAGCTATTCCTCGTCCTGCAGGGATGATAATAAACAGAAACTTACTTTATTTGTTGCCATGTAGGCGAGGGTTAGTGATTTAGAAGTTGCTACAACACTGCAAACTGCGGATGGACATTAGCTGGTAGCGCCATGTCTTAAAGCACCTCTTCCTGAGGGTGTTTCAGTGTTATATCTTCACCTTTATCGTTAGTTTTTAAGCCAAAATGCATCCATTCCCCCTTTTCTGTCTACACCAGGGGTCACCAACCTTTTTGAAACCAAGAGCTACTTCTTGGGTACTGATTAATGCGAAGGGCTAACAGTCTGATACACACTTAAAACAATTGCCAGAAATAGCCAATTTGCTCAATTTACCTTTAATAAATACATCTGTATATATATATTTAAAAAAAAGGGTATTTCTGTCTGTTATTTCTTTGTAATTTTTTTTTCCTTTTACGGAAGGTTTTTTGTGGAGAATAAATGATGAAAAAAACACTTAATTGAACAGTTTAAAAGAGGAGAACACAGGAAAAAAATGAAAATTAAATTTTGAAACATAGTTTATCTTCAATTCCGACTCTTTAAAATTCAAAATTCAACCGAAAAAAAGAAGAGAAAAACAAGCTAATTTGAATCTTTTTGAAAAAAAAAAAAAAAATGTATGGAACATCATTAGTAATTTTTCCTGATTAAGATTAATTTTAGAATTTTGATGACAAGTTTTAAATAGGTTAAAATCCAATCTGCATTTTGTTAGAATATACAACAAATTGGACCAAGCTATATTTCTAACAAAGACAAATCATTATTTCTTCTAGATTTTCCAGAACAAAATTTTTTAAAAGAAATTCAAAAGACTTTGAAATAAGATTTACATTTGATTCTGAAGATATTCTAGATTTGCCAGAATATTTTTTTGGAATTTGAATCATAATAAGTTTGAAGAAATATTTCACAAATATTCTTCGTCAAAAAAACAGAAGCTAAAATGAAGGATAAAATTTTAATTTATGTATTATTCCTTACAATAGAAAAAATAAATTAACTTGAACATTGATTTAAATTGTCAGGAAAAAAGAGGAAGGCATTTAAAAGGTAAAAATGTATATTGTGTTTAAAAATCCTAAAATCATATCTAAGGTTGTATTTTTTTCTCTTAAATTGTCTTTCTGAAAGTTTTAAGAAGCAAAGTAAAAAAAAAATAATGAATTTATTTAAACAAGTGAAGACCAAGTCCTTAAAATATTTTGTTGGATTTTCATTTTCTGTTTGAGTTTTGTCTCTCTTAGAATTAAAAATGTCGAGCAAAGCGAGACAAGCTTGCTAGTAAGGCAGCTCACTCTAAGGGACCGAAAGCAATGGATGTCGAGCGGGTCTAACATGATACTGTGAAAGTTCAATCCATAGTGGCTCCAACACAGCCGCGAGAGTTCAGTTCAAAGCGGATCCAAGACAGCAGCGAGAGTCCCGTCCACAGGAGACCATCTCAAGCGGAGGCGGATCAGCAGCGTAGAGATGTCCCCAACCGATACAGGCGAGCGGTCCGTCCTGGGTCCCGACGAGTGGTCCATCCTGGGTCTCGACTCTGGACAGCCAGTACTTCATCCATGGTCATCGGACCGGACCCCCTCCACAAGGGAGGGGGGGACATAGGAGAAAGAAAAGAAGGGGCAGATCAACTGGTCTAAAAAGGAGGTCTATTTAAAGGCTAGAGTATACAGATGAGTTTTAAGGTGAGACTTAAATGCTTCTACTGAGGTAGCATCTCGAACTGTTACCGGGAGGGCATTACCGGTAAATGAATCGTTACAAAAAGAGAAATATAAATGATTCATGTTGTCTTCCAAATGGAATTAAATACAGTATGAGCTGGTTGTCCACACTGTTAATGGACCTACAATGTTGTCATTCTAGGGCCCATGATACTGTCGGTGCTGTTGCTGTGGACTGCTCCGGGAATGTGGCCTGTGCCACATCCACTGGAGGCATCCGAAATAAAATGGTCGGCAGAGTTGGCGACTCCCCCGTCATCGGTCTGGTTTAATTTTCTTGGTCTCGCTCAACTACTTCTTTTCTGTCTTTATTGTTGACTTTTCGCCTACGTAATGTGTTTTTTCTGTTGCAAAAAAACAAAACAAAAAAAGGCTGTGGCGGATATGCAGACAACTTGAGTGGTGCAGTATCTTGTACCGGCCATGGAGAGTCTATCCTGAGAGTCACACTGGCCAAACACATCCTTTCTCACATTGAACAAGGTTACAGTACATTTCATGATTAGCAATGACTTTACTGCACTTTAAATCCGTTTATATTTTTTTTTATGTTTGATCTTGCCCCCACAAAGGTAGATCCGTGGCCCAGGCGTGCGACATGTCCCTGCAGTACATGGGAGAGCGCGTGCGTGGCGCTGGCGGGGTCATCGTTGTCTCTCCAACGGGTCAGTGGGCATCAGCGTTTACCACAGAGCGAATGGCTTGGGCCGCTGTGGATAATAATGTTCTGTACCATGGATTAGAACCCAATGAAAAACTGAAAGAATAACACTTTTCTTTTTCTTACTTTCCTTACATGTCATCCAATAGAGATCTATGTTTTCTATAAGTATTTCTCCAATTGTAGACACACTTTAAACACTTGTTTTAACTATCTTGTGAAATCACAACTTTTTTTTTACCAAGTTAGACGGATTTAAAGAGCATATGTTGTAGTTGAGCAATAAGTTCGTGTATTAATTATGCTATTTGCAGCATATAGCATTACATTAGATTACAACTGAAATGATCAGTAACAATTAATCGATTAAATCAGTGGTTCTCAATTTTTTTTCAATAAGTACCACCTCAGAAAACACTTGGCTTAATTACAACTATAATCCATCCATCCATCCATTCATCCATCATGTTCCGCTTATCCGAGGTCGGGTCGCGGGGGCACCAGCCTAAGCAGGGAAACCCAGACTTCCCTCTCCCCAGCCACTTCGTCTAGCTCTTCCCGGGGGATCCCGAGGCGTTCCCAGGCCAGCCGGGAGACATAGTCTTCCCAACGTGTCCTGGGTCTTCCCGTGGCCTCCTACCAGTTGGACGTGCCCTAAACACCTCCCTAGGGAGGCGTTCAGGTGGCATCCTGACCAGATGCCCGAACCACCTCATCTGGCAACTATAATGACCAACAATAAAATAAAGTAGCACAGTATGCCTAAATATTCATTTAAAAAAGGCAGATGTTTTATTTAAAAAGTATATTTGATTTATATTAGCCACAGTTTGAACTTATTTAGCGTACCACTAGTAGTACGCGTACCACAGTTTAACAATCATTGGATTACATCGATTAATTATTATTTTTTTAAAACCATTGATTTCTATTTTGTTGCTTTGATTAATTCTCCTTGAGTGCAACTAATACAGGTTGATCAAATATAGAACGCTTTAAATACGCCAACATCGTTCCCACACAGCCGCTTCAATAGAGCATACATGAGAGTGGTGGTGTGTGGGTGCTGAATCTGTGTGGGAACACACAGCTGATGTATATATATATAATTTTTTCAATGCACACATGTTAAAAGTGCAATTTCAATGTTGATGATGTGCGTTTATTTGAAAAAAAGCAAGTGATATCAAGCAGAAAAATCATTGTTTATTTCAACCATTTCCCTCAAAAACATGCATTGAGGCTATAAACTTAGATTTATCAGACTACTAGACCAGTGATTCTCAACCTTTTTTCAGTGATGTACCCCCTGTGAACATTTTTTTTTTTAAATTCAAGTACCCCCTAATCAGAGCAACGCATTTTTGGTTGAAAAAAAGAGATAAACAAGTAAAATACAGCACTATCTCATCAGTTTCTAATTTATTAAATTGTATAACGGTGCAAAATATTGCTCATTCGTAGTGGTCTTTCTTGAACTATTTAGAAAAAAAGATATACAAATAACTAAAAACTTGTTGAAAAGTAAACCAGTGACTCCATTATAAATAATAAGAAGTAATCATCAACTTAAAGTGCCCTCTTTAGGGATTGTAATAGAGATTCATCAGGATTCATGAACTTGATTCTAAACATTTCTTCACAGAAAATAAAATCCTTAACATCAATATTTATGGAACAGTTCCACCAAAAAATCTGTCTGTCAACACTGAATATTGCATTGTTGCATTTCTTTTCACAGTTTATGAACTTACATTCATATTTTGTTGAAGTATTATTCAATAAATATATTTATAAAATATTTTTGAATTGTTGCTATTTTTGGAATATTTTTAAAAAATTTCACGTACCCCTTGGCATACTTTCAAGTACCCCCAGGGGTACGCGTACCCCCATTTGAGAACCACTGTACTAGACTAATCAAACAAATGAATCGATACATTACTGGATTAAAAAAATGGAAAGCCATGCCCTAAAGTTCAGTATAAAACGATCCATTGTGATGTCATTCTGTGATAAGAACTTGAGATTGTTCTAAAACATACCTATCATTTTTCTCAATTGGAATAAACTGTCAAGAAGAGCTGAATTGTGAACGTGGTTGACAAATTGATGTTTGTTCCTGTTTTTATTCATAACATATATACAATAAAAAAAACCGTTTAAAAGGCCCAATTTCTATGCAACATATGATTTTTTCCGTCTTAATTCTTTATTTATACGATGCAGAACTTGTTTGAGTGTTTTCAGTCGTCATCAAGCACTATGTATAAACATACCTGAAGGGGCCAAATCAGCTTGTGAGCTGCAGGAACATCAGCAAAGAAAAGCTAAATTCAGTAATATTAGAGATTTTAGAGAAAAACAAGTGAATAATTTAGGACATCCTGTCTTCAGATCCACAAGATTCAACTACAATAAAAAAATAAAGGAACACACAAAACAAAGTTACTGCCACAATCCAAAAGAGTCGGTTTGCCACCACTGTTGGATCTGCAGCGAACAATTATCAGCCTGTCAAAAAAGACCTACAAAACATTATATCAAGAATGAATTAATTTTGTTTTCTGCGGTGCGGGACACACATTTGTCTCGTGTGCACAGTTGGGAAGATTGGAATATGAGAAGATTAAAGGCCTACTGAAATGAGATTTTCTTATTTAAACGGGGATAGCAGGTCCATTCTGTGTGTCATACTTGATCATTTCGCGATATCGCCATATTTTTGCTGAAAGGATTTGGTAGAGAACATCCACGATAAAGTTCGCAACTTATGGTCGCTAATAAAAAAGCCTTGCCTTTACCGGCAGTAGCAGACGATGTGCGCGTGACGTCACCGGTGTGAGGGCTCCTCACATCCTCACATTGTTTATAATCATAGCCTCCAGCAGCAAGAGCTATTTGAACCGAGAAAACGACGATTCCCCGATCAATTTGAGCGAGGATGAAAGATTTGTGGATGAGAAAAGTTAGAGTGAAGGACTAAAAAAAAAAAAAAGAAAAGAAAAGGCGGCGGCGGCAGTGTGAGCGTTTCAGATGTAATTAGACACATTTACTAGGATAATTCTGGAAGATCCCTTATCTGCTTATTGTTTTAATAGTGTTTTAGTGAGATTGTGAAGTCATACCTGAAAGTCGGATGGCTGCGGTGAACGCCAGTGTCTCTCAGAGAAGCCAATGCAGGAGCCAAGATCACAGCTGCCTTTTTGAGCTGCAGGAGGAAGTCGCATAATCCGCTGAAGTCTCCGGTAAGAGCCGACTTAATATCACAATTTTCCCATCCAAAAACTTGCTGGTTGACGTAGAGAAACATGTTCGCTTGACCGCTCTGTGTTAAAGCTTCACAACAAACAAAGAAACACAGGCTGTGTCTCAGTTGCTAAAGGCAGCTGCAATCCACCGCTTTCCACCAACAGCATTCTTCTTTATTGTCTCCATTATTAATTGAAAAAATTGCAAAAGATTCAGCAACACAGATGTCCAATTTACTGTGTAATTATGCGATAAAAAGAGACGACTTTTAGCCGTAAGTGGTGCTGGGCTAATATGTCCCCTCCAACCTGAGACGTCACAAACACGCGTCATCATTCCGCGACGTTTTCAACAAGAAACTCCGCGGTAAATTTAAAATTGTAATCTAGTAAACTAAAATAGCCGTATTGGCATGTGTTGCAATGTTAATATTTCATCATTGATATATAAACTATCAGACTGCGTGGTTGGTAGTAGTGGGTTTCAGTAGGCCTTTAGCTTCTAACAAATAAATGGCATTTGCTTCGGCTGTTTGTGCAAAAAACACATTAGTAGGCACTGCCCCAAAAAGTTTAAAAGGACCACTCTGAACAAAAGTTTGACTGTGGAGGACTTGGACCAGGGTGAATTAGCCACTGGCAGACACAATTTCCTGAAGAGTTGTCCAGTCTAGGGAAAGAACCGCCCATTTAGGGCCTACTGAAACCCACTACCGACCACGCAGTCTGATAGTTTATATATCAATGATGAAGTATTAACATTGCAACACATGCCAATACGGCCGGTTTAGTTTACTAAATTGCAATTTTAAATTTCCCACGAGGTATCCTGTTGAAAACATCGCGGAATGATGACGCTTATGTTGACGCGTGCTTGTGACGTTATTGGTTGGAGCGAACATTTTAGCCCAGCACCACTTACGGCTAAAAGTCGTCTCTTTTCATCGCATAATTACACAGTATTTTGGACATCTGTGTTGCTGAATCTTTTGCAATTTGTTCAATTAATAATGGAGACGTCAAATAAGAATGCTGTTGGTGGAAAGCGGTGGATTGCAGCTGTCTTTAGCAAAACAAACACAGCCGGTGTTTCTTTGTTTATTGTGAAGCTTTAACACAGAGCAGTCAAGCGAACATGTTTCTCTACGTCAACCAGCAAGTTTTTCGATGGGAAAATTGTGATATTAAGTCAGCTCTTACCGGAGACTTCAGTGGATAATGTGACTTCCTCCTGCAGCTCAAAAAGGCAGTTGTGATCTTGGCTCCTCAGCTTCTCTCAGAGACACTGGCGTTCACCGCAGCCATCCGACTTTCAGGTATGACTTTACAATCTCACTAAAACACTATTAACACAATAAGCAGATAAGGGCTCTTCCAGAATTATCCTAGTAAATGTGTCTTACATCCGAAACGTCGCCTGGAGCCGACGCCTTTTCTTTTTTTTTATAGTACTTCACTCTAAATGTCCTCATCCAGAGTGGCCATGATTGTGGCCATGATTGTAAACAATGTGAGGATGTTCCCAAAGCCCAAATAAAGTCTGCGGGCTATAGAGCGTTTTCATTTCGGGCTCCAGTACTCTGGAATGCCCTCCAGTTCGAGATGCCACCTCAGTAGAAGCATTTAAGTCTCACCTTAAAACTCATTTGTATACTCTAGCCTTTAAATAGACTCCCTTTTTAGACCAGTTGATCTGCTGTTTCTTTTCTTTTTCTCCTATGTCCCACTCTCCCTTGTGTAAGGGGTCCGGTCCGATCCGGTGGACATGTACTGCTTGCCTGTGTATCGGCTGGGGACATCTCTGCGCTGCTGATCCGCCTCCGCTTGGGATGGTTTCCTGCTGGCTCCGCTGTGAGCGGGACTCTCGCTGCTGTGTTGGATCCGCTTTGGACTGGCCTCTCGCGACTGTGTTAGATCCAATATGGATTGAACTTTCACAGTATCATGTTAGACCCGCTCGACATCCATTGCTTTCGTCCTCTCTAAGGTTCTCATAGTCATCATTGTCACCGACGTCCCACTGGGTGTGAGTTTTCCTTGCCCTTATGTGGGCCTACCGAGGATGTGGTAGTGGTTTGTGCAGCCCTTTGAGACACTAGTGATTTAGGGCTATATAAGTAAACATTGATTGATTGATTGATTTAAACGGGGATAGCAGGTCCATTCTATGTGTCATACTTGATCCTTTCGCTATATTGCCATATTTTTGCTGAAAGGATTTAGTAGAGAACATCCACGATAAAGTTCTGCCTTTACCGGAAGTCGCAGATGATGACGTCACCCGTTGATGGCTCCTCACATATTCCCATTTATTTTATTGGGAGCCTCCAACAAAAAGTGCTATTCGGACCAAAAAAACGACAATTTCCCCTTTAATTTGAGCGAGGATGAAAGATTCGTGTTTGAGGATATTGATAGCGATGGACTATGAAAATAAAAATAAAAAGTTTAAAAAAAAACGTGATTGAATTGGGACGGATTCTGATGTTTTTAGACACATTTACTAGGATTATTCTGGGAAATCCCTTATTTTTCTATTGTGTTGCTAGTGTTTTAGTGAGTTTAATATTAAGTTTAAAATGAGCATACCGTATTTCCTTGAATTGCCGCAGGGCATATAGTATGCGCCTGCCTTGAATTACTGCTGGGTCAAACTCGCTTTGCAAAATAATTAGCGCATGCTTAGTATTACCGCCTGGTCAAACTCGTGATGTCACGAGTGACACTTCCCCTATTATCATTTTCAAAATGGAGGAGGCTGATTTCAATTTGAAATCGCATAAAGGGAAGAAGATTAACAGCTATTCAGTAGGATTTAAGGTCCAAACTTACATCACACTCACATTTTTACTGCATGCCTTTGGTAAGTGCCGGAGTGAGAAGAGGTTTTAAAATAATTAGCACATGCTTACTTTTACCGCATGCCTTTTGGTAAGCGCAGGAGTGAGAAGAGGTTTTAAATTAATTAGCGCCCTGGCGGCAATTCAAGGAAATAGGGTATATTAAATCTAATTTCAGTAGGCCTTGAAGCGGCGTAATTGATCTTGTCTCATTTCATGAACAATAAAGTTTTTTTAAAACATGGCTGCAACAACACTGCATGCTATACGTTAGTTTTCAGAATAAAATCAACATAAAAATGTAGATTACTTTGTATGGTCAGTTGCGTTTTCTCCACACGCAATTAGTTAAAAAAACAAACTGATATATATTGTGTTGAAACGCTTTACGTCAGTCAGTGGTATACCCTGAATAATAAATAATAAAGGAATACTATTTCAAGGCCAAACGTCACATACTCTTATTTTGATAACACGGTCCTGCTTCCGCTGCCCCTTCTCTCGCGCGTATATTACTGTTTACCATATATTTGAAAATGACATTTAATTGTGTTGTTTCACTCACTAATAACTACAATCTCTGAGGTGTTTTCGCCGAGCGTAAACACGACGTTTAAGTTACGTTAATAGCGTCTTTACGCACTCAGCTGCTAAACTACGTGCTGTAAACACAAACCACGTGACTGGCAGCTCTGGCCGTCAGCAGCTTTGCAGCAGCGGGACGAATGACGGCTTAGACGAGAGGAAGTTACTTCAGCCAGCCGCACTACTATGTAATCTTACACGCCACTGGACTCACACACAGGTAAGACTATTTTATTTACCACGCTCGCATGTGCCGAATACAACAATTAGCCCGACGCTGGCGTGTTCTTCCAAGCTTTCTGTTAACAATCCCAGGCCTGTGCTAGCACGAGCGAGCTAACAGAATTAGCCTTCATCGTTACTTGCTGTATACCACACCTTTCCCGCCGATTAAAAACAACGTTCTGTTCTTACGCAGAGCTCCTTTTAAACAACTGTATGGGGAAAACGTAGGAACGGAGACTTGAGTTCTAACCGAACTTGCATCCACAGGTCACCGTTAGCGAGCTAGCAGAACGGCATTAGCCATGTGTGCTAACTGGCAGGCGGCTCATTTGTAGTCTGCTTGGAAAACAAGTCCAGAGAAGCAATATTATCCACGTTTTAGCGTTCAAATGCAAGATCGAATAGTTACCCGGCCTTACGTGTATCTAATAACTACTTCTGAGAGCAATTACATGATTAGTGCATTTACATTTGGCCCGTTTTAACGTGTGTACACGCATGCTGAAACTTCATTGGACGCACAGATTATTTGAGCATCTGCGACTAACCCATCTATCCATTTTCTACCGCTAATTACCTAGCAACACTAAATTGGCCCTAGTGTGTGAATGTGAGTGTGAATGTTGTCTGTCTATCTGTGTTGGCCCTGCGATGAGGTGGCGACTTGTCCAGGGTGTACCCTGCCTTCCGCCTGATTGTAGCTGAGATAGGCGCCAGCGACCCCGAAAGGGAATACGCGGTAGAAAATGGATGGAAGGGTCGCGGGGGGCGCTGGCGCCTATCTCAGCTACATTCGGGCGGAAGGTGGTGTACACCCTGGACAAGTCGACATCTCATCGCAGGGCCAACACAGATAGACAGACAACATTCACACTCACATTCACACACTAGGGCCAATTTAGTGTTGCCAATCAACCTATCCCCAGTGGGAGGAAGCCGGAGTACCCGGATGTTAGAATATCATATGAAGACTGACTTACTGGGACGGCGCAGTGGAAGAGTGGCCGTGCGCAACCCCAGGGTCCCTGGTTCAATCCCCATCTAGTACCAACCTCATCACGTCCGTTGTGTCCTGAGCAAGACACTTCACCCTTGCTCCTGATGGGTGCTGGTTAGCGCCTTGCGTGGCAGCTCCCTCCATTAGTGTGTGAATGTGTGTGTGAATGGGTAAATGTGGAAGTAGTGTCAAAGCGCTTTGAGTACCTTGAAGGTAGAAAAGCGCTATTACAAGTACAACCCATTTATCATTTATTTATTTACTGTCTGAGATGGTGTTCTTTCTCTTTGATGGTTCAAATTAGGGCTGGGCGATAGTGGCTTTTATTAATATCTCGATATTTTCATGCCATATCGCAATATACGATATATATCTCGATATTTTGCCTTAGCCTTGAATGAACACCTGATGCATATAATCACAGCAGTATGATGATTCTATGTGTCTACATTAAAACATTCTTCTTCATACTGCATTAATATATGCTAATTTTAAACTTTCATGCAGAGAGGGAAATCGCAACTAACGTATTTCCTTGTATTGCCGCTGGGGCGCCAATTAATTTAAAACCTCTTCTTACTCCGGCGTTTACCAAAGGCATGCGGTAAAGTCAAGCATGAACTAATTATTTTAAAACCTCTTCTCGCTCCGGCATTTACCAAAGGCATGCGGTAAATTTAAGCATGCGCTTATAAATTTGAGTGTGATGTAAAGATACCATCATGAAAAGCACATTTAAAAAAAAAAAACTTATTGTGGTCTTACCTTTACTTATAAGTGAAGTCCATGCGCAGCTCCTTCTAATCAAAAGCATCGATAACTTGTTTTTAGAAGTCTTCCTTATCTTCCTTCAGTTTTAAAAGTCTCTGTCTTGATGATCTTCCTTTATTACCTCCCGCTTCGATTGAAAGTTCAGTTTAGAAAACTGTTTTATTTTAGATATGTAATCCTCCGTGTTAAAAGTGCAAGCAAGAGGAAAAAATAAACGATCGCTGCTCACTCTTGTTGCTTGTTGTCACTTCTTCTGCACCTGAGTAGTCGCAAGAAGGATCACTAGCATCCTCTACCACCAGGAAGTGGGAGTCATTTAATGACTCATATTTGACACACGCAGCTACGGTATATTAATAAAACATAGCTGCTTACTGTTCTTTTTAGCATATTTAACAGCTTGAACCTTAAATCCTACTGAATAGCTCTTAATCTTTTTCCCTTTATCCGATTTCAAATTATTGAAATCAGCCTCCTCCATTTTGAAAATGATGACAGGTGAAGTGTCGCTCGTGATGTGATGAGTTTGACCCTGCGGAAATTCTAGACATATGCTAATTATTTTGCGAAATGAGTTTGACCCAGCAGAAATTCTAGACATGCTAATAAAAATAATATTTTGCGAAACGAGTTTGACCCGGCAGTAATTCTAGACAGGCGCTTACTATATACCTGGCGGCAATTCAAGGAAATACAGTAAGTCAATTTAACAAAACTGTATTTATTAAATACTCATCATTCTCTCGCGAGTGACTTTTTAAATGAAAGAACAAATGAGTAGTGCTGCTACCTTTTGTAGCAACACTTCTGCTGCATACTTTGCATATTGCTGTTGTCTGCTGAATATCTTCCCGCTTGAAGCCAAACCACCGCCAGATGATGGACCTCCTGCTGTTTTTTTTGGGCATTAATTGTTCTCCCTCCATTTGTGATCAGTTTCGCACCTTCTTTCTCTTGCAATGTCACTCGCAACGCTCCGCTTACACGACCTGTCTCAGCTAACGTTAGCCATGCTGCTACCTCTCTACTCGGCGAGAGCGTATGACGCTAGACGCGCGACAGTATGTGATGTACGAAAGAAGGTGGGCTTGTTTTACGTCTCTGTGACAAGGAGAGACGAGAAGGAGTGAGAAACGCATGCCCGCTGCTAAAAGCAACTGCATGAGAACGTATACTCGAATATTACGATATAGTCATTTTCTATGTCGCACAGAGGCAAACCCGCGATGTATCGTTTGTATCGCTATATCGCCCAGCCCCTACTTTCAACATAATACAGTCATCACACAAGTTAATCATCAGAGTATATGCTTTGAATTATTTACATTATTTACAATCCGGGCAGTGGGATGTGTATGTATGTGTGTGTGTGTGGTTTGGTTGATATTAGCACTTCAGTCATAACCAATTGCATCATCTGAGAAATGGACATTGAAACAGTGTTGGTCTGACTTTGTAGGATATGTACAGCAAGTATTGGAAATAGTGAGATCAGAAAGCATAAGAACAAGTATATACATTTGATTATTTACATTTGATTATTTACTTTCCGGGGAGGTGGGATTTGAAGGGGGGGTGTTAGTCTAGGGTTGTAGTTGCCTGGAGGTGTTTTTTTAGTGCGGTTTTGAAGGAGGGTAGAGATGCACTTTCTTTTACACCTGTTCGGAGTGCATTGTTGTGGTTATGGCGGTCATTTACGTTATGGAAGTAGTTTGACATGTACTTCGGTATCAGGGAGGTGTAGCGAATTTTATAGACTAGGCTCAATGCAAGTTGTTTTTCATTGTCCTCCACCCTGAGCCAGCCCACTTTGGAGAAGTGGGTAGGAGTGAGGTGTAATCTGGGGTGGAGGTCTAGAAGTACCTGACTAGCCGGTTCTGGGATGTTTGGAGTATAGATTTGAGGGTTTTGGAGGTGCTGGGGTACCAGGAGGTGACAGCCCAGCAGTATTTATAACTTTGTATTAGGGATGCACCGAAATGAAAATTTTTGGCCGAAGCCGAATAAAATTTAAACGCTTGGCCGAAGGCCGAATACCGAATAATGAATGCAGTTTTTCACAATTTTTTTAATATTGCATAAATAGCCTAGAATAAATATTTAGACATGTTTTTCAAATAAAGTATTTTTTTATTGAATATTGACTTTTTTTTAATATTCCAGTAGCCTTTGCTTTTCAAAAAAAGCACAAAGTTTTTCATTTATATTAGGCCTTCAAACAAAACATGCATTCCAAAAAAAAAGTGCATTAAAGTGGATAAACCCACAACAAATGAATTATTGTCCTTTTGGCAAAAGTCTGCTTAGCCACAGTAGATATGCTAATAATGTAAACAGAAGGCTCAAGTAAATCTCAATTAAGTGTGTGCTTGTAACCTCTTACACTTATACAGGTAGCCTACACAACAGGCTAATAATGTAAACAGAGGCCCCACTAAATCTCAATAAGTGTGTGCTTGTAACCTCATACACTTATACAGGTACACAACATATCCCAGCGTCACCGCGTCATTGCACGTTGGTTGATTGCGTCACCACGTCAAAAAATGGCGTCACACGCCACTATTCGGCCTTGTTTTTAACTCATTCCACCGAAGGCCGAATGTGGCTTTTTTTTGCCATATTCAGCCGAATATATTCAGTTACCGATTAATCGGTGCATCCCTACTTTGTATTGTTTTTTTTGCAATAAGCACAATGTAGTTTTGCAAAATATTGTTTGATCACCATCGGTGATCAATTTGTAGCTGGCTTGATGCATTCAGATGTTTGGTAAACAAGTCATCTTTCTACCTTTTGTTTTGCAGGAAGGCAGCAGCAGCAGCATTCATGGATATTGTGGACGCTTTTAACCTTTTAATACCCAGTGACCAGTTGGATGACACCCTAATCGTAGGGCAAAATCTGGAATGTGAAGCCAGTAATGAGTTTGGGCCAGGACTCTGCCTTGAAGATTCGCTGAAGAACATGTTGAGTGACAAAGACCCCATGTTTGGATGCGCAAGCTCTCAATTCAACTTACTGGATAGTGAGGACCCAACTTTTCAAATTCCAGGCGCAGCAGGTATGTGAAACATCAGGACCACCAAGGGAAGGGATGTAATATTCCATAACAAAAATACAGTGACTTCAGTAGGGTTCCTCACCTTATTTATCCAAGTACTGGGACTAGATGTGTTGTATCCAAGAATGCGCAGACAGCAACGAAGTGCTCACACGACTTTGTTTACATTAACTGATGCGATCAAATCACACAATTTCACGAAACGCCTCACTTTTGTGACTTTCACATTTTATAATACTTCTTCAATATTTGACTTTAATTGGAATAATAATGTGTGCTACAACTTTATTTGGCCACATGGTGACCTTTTTTTGCAGCCGTATTCGATAAACAAAACTACAGCGATACCTACGCGTGGGATGCTTTGTTTGGGCACTCGTGTCTGCAGAATATGTGGGCAAACAAACTAGTTTGTTAGGTGCAATGTTTGGCCATATAATAACTCAGACCATGTACGAAAACATGTTTTTGACAATTATTTTGTCAAAACCCGAATCCTACAAAAAACGAAAAAACTGTGTAAAATAGAGCTGATCGTTTATTTTTATACTTGTATAGCATATGTTACCACTGTTGCAAAAGCACATTTATGTGCACAGCACCTGCAATTGTTAACCAATAAGGCGTTTGCCTTAATCAAATATTTTGCTGTGATTCTATTGAGGAATGAAGAGTGGTGCAGCTGCTTTTGTTCCTATTGATCTTTTCCTTGTTGTCAAATCTTCCTATGTGGCAGATTTAGTTAGTGGTTCTACATCTGACCTTGGTGGGGAACTGACAGTGACAGAGACCAATCCAGTCAGGCGAGCTGTAGGCAGACCCAGAAGACGTCCATGTAATGTTGAACTAGGTAAGCCTGATGCTCTCTTCATGCCATATATTAGAAATAATGACAATGGTTGATTTATGAAGTATAATGCGTATAAAATAATCTTAAGTGAAATAAGAAGTTTTCGGCTCACATTTTCATCATCATAAAACCTTTATCATTTCTACAGGTGGTGTTTTAAACATAATTTAAAATTTTTTACTCTGGTGCAAGTACAAAGAGATGAAAGATGCAGATAACCCCCGTATAATCAAACAAAAATAAAGTAAAACTACTTACCATGTGAATATGCCTGACAGACACAGGAAAAAAGGAGATTTTGTGCTGAAGAGTACTGTGACCTCTTGGTATTCCATAGTATTCAAGTTGGCTTTTGCTTAGTATGAATCATTTCAGTATGTAGGGTGTCTAATTTATACATATTATAATTGCATTTATTTTCATTTAGGGCTGCAACAATTATGCAATTAATTGGATTAAAAAAAGCTTGATTTATATTTTTTATTCTGTTGTTTTGATTGATTGTGTTTAAAATTCAGGCTGCAATAAAAATGTAAAAGAAGGTATGAAGTTGAATAGATGGTAAAAATGGATATAGAAAGTTTATTAGGTAAATGAAAGATCAAATAAGGAATTTAGGTGTTGAGTAAAGTTAAAAGTCGATCAAGGAAGGTAAATAGAAGGTAAAGGTACATAGAAGCTAAATGAAGTGAAACAAAATGTAAATAAAAGGTAAAACAAGGTCAAATACGGTGAAACAAAGTAAATA
Source organism: Nerophis ophidion (assembly GCF_033978795.1). Lineage (NCBI taxonomy): Eukaryota > Metazoa > Chordata > Actinopteri > Syngnathiformes > Syngnathidae > Nerophis > Nerophis ophidion. Next base: position 13,773,631 of record NC_084619.1, read on the forward strand.
AAAGGTAATGAAGGTTGTAGCAAGTAGAAAAAAAAATGTTTATTTAAACAATTTGTTTTATCTGATTAATCGAGCACACTACTCGATTACTAAAATAATCAATAGCTGCAGCCCTATTTTAATGTGCTAGGCATGATTACAATTTGCCAATGTTGCATTTTTGGATATACAGTGCATCCAGAAAGTATTCACAGCGCTTCAATTTTTTCAGATTTTGTTATGTTACAGCATTATTCCAAAATGTATTAAGTGCGTTTTTGTCTGCAGAATTCTGCACACAATACTCCATAGTGACAATTGGAAAACATTCTTTTTTTTTTTTGAATTTTGAAAAAAGAAAAAAATGAAAACATAGAAATCACATATTCAGTTGAGGATAATAGTTGTTAGTCCCACCATAAAAACACATTTTTTATTAAGTATTATTAAGTATTTCCCATGTGCTGTTCAAGAGAGCAGTGCATTTTTAATACAGCTTTTCCAAGCATCCTGCTTTTAATTTGGATGCTTACAATATTTTATTTATAGACCAAAACAAAGTTATTTCACAAAAATGACCATAGTCAAAATTATTAGCCCCCTTAAAAACTCAAAGCAGTTTGAGAGACAAAGTGTAGGAAGCCAGGTGCTCTGGTTAATCAAACTTATTTGAAGTCACCATTGAACACTGACAATGTAAAAGGGACCTGTAGAGCAGTGCAGAAGATTCAGTTCACACTAGTTTATGCAGGACTCTGAAAGCTTTGTGGCAAAAACTAAATAAATCAGTTTAAACTTAAGGACAATAAAAATTGATGCACACAAAACAGAAGACGGAGACACCAAGTTATCACAGCGTTTACAAGTGTCAAGAACTGGAGTGAGACGTATGATCCAGAAATTAAAAGACAGCCGCATAATACAAAACAAGCCCGGGAGATATAAGAAATTAAAGATTTCAAAGACCATAAAGAAAGCTACTGAATGACTTTGCCAAATCTGGAATTGTAGTCTCAAAGAAGACAATAACTTGAGCAATGCACAGGAATGGATTACGAGGCTGCAAAACAAGAAAAACTCTACTTCTGCAATAAAGACACCTTCGAGCCAGACAACCTAGAGAAAGACTATGCATACTGAAAGCGTGTCCTTTGGTCAGATGAAACAAAACTAGAGCTCTCGGCCATGGCGACACTGCATATGTTTAGATAAAGAGGAGAGAGGCATACAACCCAGAACACGGTCCCCACAGTGAAACATGGTGGTGGGAGTATTATTCTGTGGGGATGCTTTAGTGTATTTGGAACTGGGAATCTTTCCAAGTGGAAGAAATCCTGAAGAAGGATATTTGAAGATCTTGCAGGAAGACCTCATGCAGTCAGCAGTAACATTAGGTATGGGTTGCCGCTTTGTCTTCTAACATGATAACGACACAAAACATACGTCACTCCGAGTGAAGAACTACCTCCAGAAGGCCCAAGTGAATGTTATTGAAAGGTCTGCACAAAGCACCGACTTGAATCCCACTGAGAATCTTTGAAGAGAATTGTAGACCAAAGTCCATGGCAGCAGACTGTCAAATCTTGCGTAGCTTGAGAGGTTTGCCCTAAAATAATAGGCTGGGATTGCTCAGGAAGTGTGTGTGAGACTTGTGGAAAACTGTAGGAAACCATCGCTGGCTGTTAACCAGTAAAAGGGACACACAATTGCCTATTACCATCAGGGAGTTAATCATTTAGACTGCGCAAAAATATGTAGGATGCATCCAAAATTAAAGTAGAATGCTTGGAAAAGCGTTGTTAAAATGCATTGCTCTGTTTAACAGTAAACATTTAATAAAAAAGGAAATTTTTATGGGAGAGCTAATATTTCTGTCCTCAACTGAGCATAAGTATTCACAGCTTTTGGCATAAGCGCTCTTCCTACAGCTTAAATTGGAGTCCACCTGCTGCAAATTTGGTTGATTGGACATAATTTGGAAATGCACACATCAATCTAGATATAAAGTCCCCCATTTAACACAGTTAGAGTAGGGTACATACAAATATCTGCTGCCTTGAAGGTCCCAGTAAGTACAAATGGTCTTCATTATCCGTAAATAGAAGAAGTTTGGAACCAACAGGACTCTTCCTAGAGCTGGCCGGCTGTCTAAACTGAGCGGTCAGGGGTCCTGGTCAGGGAGGTGACCAAGTGAACTTTCCAGAATGACATCCACTTCTGCAGCAATCCACCAATCAAGCCTGTCTCGTGCAGTAACTAGATGGAAGCCCTTCCTGAGTAAAGTTTTGCCAAAATGCACCTGAAAGACTGTCAGATGATAAAAAATCTAATTCTCTGGTCTGATGAGACAAAGATTGAACTGTGTGGCGTAAATGTCGGGCATCATGTTATGACAAAACCAGGCACCGCTCATCCATCACCAGACCAATACCATACCTATAGTGAAGCATGGTGATGGCAGCATCATTTTGTGGGGATGTTTTTCAGCGGCAGGAATTAGTAAACTAGTCAGCATAGAGGAAAATATGAATGCAGCAACGTATAGACATCCTGGATGAAAACCTGCTCCAAAGCACTTTTGAACTCCGACTGGGGCAGCGGTTAATTTTTCAGACTGTAAGCACACAGCCAAGATATCAAAGAAATTACTTCAGGACAACTCTGTGAAATGTGTTTTATTGGCCCAGCCTGAGCCCAGACTTGAATTCGATTGAACATATCTGGCGAGATCGATAAATGGCTGTGCACCTACGCTTCCCATCCAATTTGATGAAGCTTGAGAGGTGCTGCAAAGAGGAATGGGTGAAACTGCCCAAAGATAGGTGTGCCAAGTTTGTAGCATCGTATTCAAAAAGACTTGAGGCTTTAATCGCTGCTAAAGGTACATCAACAAAGTATTGAACAAAGGCTGTGAACACTTGTACATGTGATTCCTCCCGCCTCCAAATACATGCACCTTCGGGATAGGTTGGTTAGCAACACAAAATTGACCCTAGTGTGTGAATTTCAGTTTGAATGTTGTCTGTCTGTGTTGGGTCTGCGTTGAGGTGGCGATTTACCAGGGTGTACCCCGCCCTCCGCCCGAATTCAGCTGAGGTGGGCTCCAGAAACCCCCGCCACCCCAAAAGGGTCAAGCGGTAGAACTTGGATGGATGGTTTTCTTAGATTTTCATGATTGAAACATTTGCATAAAGCTGTAAAACTTTTTCACAATGTCATAGGGTTTATTTATTGTGTGCAGAATTTTGAGGACAAAAATGCATTTATTTAATTTTGGAATAAGGCTGAAACTTGACAAAATGTAAAAAAAAAAGTGAAGTGCTGTGAATACTTTCCGGATGCACTGTAAGGTTATCATCACACTTCTTTGCCATCACTGATGCACTTCTATGGTAGCATTTGGAAAAAAATTAAAGAAAAGCTAAAAAAAAACAAAAACATTCTTGTTGGATCACCTGTAGATGCTCAATGAGATGAGGTTTATGATTGATGGCCTGAACTTCAGGATTTGTTTAATTTTAGAGGTGCACTGTTTTTCATATACAATGATTTGACCTGTGGGGCACGTCAAATGTTTTAACATATGTGTTTTTTGTCCAGATACAGAATCCGCGCCCACGGGACACGTGGAGAATACACTTTTAAATAGGCAACAGAAGTCTTTTCTGATCGGGGAAGGAGTTAAGGGCGTGCAACTGAAGGAGGAACTAACTCTGGGTGGGCGCATCAATATCAACCATCTTGAAGGCGGATTATGGTTAAAACCTTCTGTTGTGCTCAAACGACTGACCGTCACCATTGGAGGATTCAAAATTGAACTACTCCCTGGACCGTCTTATCTCCATGACGCCGACGCTAACTTCGACAGTAGTTTTTCCTACGGCGGCGACATTGGGTTTACTATGTTGTCCGAAGAGGCCGTTAGTGTGTCTAATTCTGAGATAGCTCCCCACTTGGATGTTGCCAAAAAGAAGCGTGTAGATGATACTCCCCTTGAACTAGGTCCCTATGTGAACCCAAATGATGTCCAGGCAGCTAATGGGATGGAAAGTAAAAGTTCTATTCCACAGGAATCTGGAGTTGACAATCAGAATGTGATAGGAAAACAAAAGCCTGTCAAAGATGGTGTTAAATCGCCACCTGACAATGAAGCGGCTAGTAACACAGTGGATGTTAAAGAAAGGAAAGGAATTACAGCCAAAAACCTACTCCAATCTAAGCAACCACTTAATTCCAATAAGAATAAAGGATTGATTCCATGTGAACAAAGTAGCATGGCTAAGGGAGCTGACATTTCCCAAAGTGTACCATCCAGAGTTGTCCAAAGAGATGACCTTCCTAAATCAAAATGTATTAAATTGAAGAGAAGTAGTGAATCTTTAAAAAGGCCAGGTGAAATCACCCCAAGTGATCATGCTTCTAAACTCCAAAAGATGCACACAGGAGAACACAAAGTCAAGCCCATTTCTCCAGTGAAAAAGACGCCATCTAGTGGCTACCATGCAGTTGAGCAGCACAGTCCAACCAAACCCTCCCATGCTCAAAACTCCTCACATGCCGCCCGTCCAGGCCATTCTCTCAAAACGCCAGAAGAAACCGTACAGGAGAAGCCTAAAACAAAGAAGCTGGAAAAGATCCTTCAAAGGCAAAAAAGTAAAACGTCAAGAAGCATCTCGGTGGACGAACCACAGTTGTTTGTTCCAGATAACGCTCCGGCTGTGAAGAGGGAAAGTATCGAGGAGCAGCCTGCCAACAGTGAGTCTGTGTGGGATGGAAACAACTGCTGCGGTTTGTGCAAGAAACACCACAACAATATGTAAGTCATGAGTGCCAAACTTTTACTGTTGCCATTACATTGAAAAAATGTGTACTTAAGTCTTATAAATCCAATTAATGATGTAATCTTGTGTGCAGCAATAACAATAATTTGCAGTCAATTCAGACCCAACTAGTTTGGTGCCTAAACGGGTTTCAAAGGAAACTTAAACAATAAAAATGTTTGGTCTTCCAGGTTCATGGTTGGCTGCGGCCGCTGTGACGACTGGTTCCACGGCGATTGTGTTGGTCTCGACCTGCCTAAAGTACGTGAGATGGAGGAGGAAGACGAGATGTACGTGTGCTTGAAGTGCTGCGAGGAGGAGAGCAAAAAAGTGGAGCCTGACCGCCCGACAGGACCCATGCCCGAAATAAGAACTGCCGCACCGGATCATAAGCAGGCTGCCAATCCAAAGCCAGGATCCTCCCAGGCACTGACATCAGGGAGTGTAAGATCAGTAAAAAAGGTAGGTCATGTCATGTTTATTTTTGTATATACTTAAGCTGTTGTCCAAAATGTATTTTTTCATTATAAAGGATTATAAACGTTTCGCTATGTGCTTATTTTTCTCCAGCTAAGTGATGCTCTGATAATAATCATAGCCAGTATTTCCACTACACAAGGGTTTGTTATATTTTTGCTTGTACTTTGTACACTGATGGCTTGCACAAGGGTGTATGCTAAGGTCGTTGTACTCACTATTTTGTAGCTTCTCACTAAAGTTAGACTCACTGCACTCTCCAACCACATTGTTCGCTATGCAAAACACTTACTGGTACTACCTGTACTATCTAATGAGATCAATACAAGAGCTGTATCTAAATTCTGCCATTACAAGATGATAACATTGATTTTTGATTCACACTATCAGAGGGGCATTTAAAATGTTTATTATTTTGTTTTTGATTAGACTGATATGTTGTAATATAATAAATTTAGTTTTTAAGACTTGTATTTTGTCCTAAGCATGATGCTATTCTACAACATTTCACATTTTTGTTTAAACTACAATTGCCTCAGTAACCCCCAGTCAAGCGCAATATGTGGCCAACCAAACAACAGATTGTACAACTGCAAATACCCAGATCCTCTATTTACTAAAACTGTGTTGTAAAGATTTAACCTGGAGTCAACCAAAAACACATGGACTATAAATTACATGGTTTGATGGTTTGTCCAAAATTCTGCCAATAAACATAAAAATGGTAATTGAATTGTAAACTCATAAATCATTTAAAGTGGTCTTATTATGTAAAACGTGTCTTACTTGTTGGCAACTGCCTTTGTGCATTTAGGATTGCCAGTAAAACTAAATCTTTGCAATGAAGTGTTTTAAATGTAGGGGAAAAAGTCATACTATGTATGACCCCTTGAAGTTTGATAGTGTCAATCAAAAACTGAGCAAGGTTATTGTTTCAAAGGCAGAATTGTAACTAAAAATGTATATCAACGTGTTTCATTCTTTTAAATATGTTCTCATTTTGAGGAATGTTTAGTAAGTATTGTACTGTATTCAAATAATCCTTAAGTTATTTTCCACCTCATCTGCAATAGGAACCAGATAGAAGATCGTCTTCAGAACCTTCTCATAAAACAGGTATTTGATGTGGCTTTGTGTGTACACCGTTATGATATTACCGATCAACCAATATGTTTTTTTAGGGTTAATATTAGATTATTAGTAGACAAGGAGGCCGATAACCAATATTTGGAGCCGGTATTCATTTGTAGTGAGAGTGATTTAAACATTAATATTATACATCAGTAAACAGATGGCTAAGGCTGTACGTTGTTTTTCTAACATTATTTTCTAAGAAACGTTGGACCAATAGCGACGTAATATTTGATGCGCCGTTAATTTTGTGGTTTATTCAGCACCAAACATTTGGAGAAGTGTGTCCAATATTGCAGGTCAGACGGACATCAACATTTGTATTTCAAAATTTACACAATCTCCTGGGAAAATTGGTAAAACATATTGGATATCGCTACATCACAATAACTTGCCATCTACGTAATTGCATACAATTTTATGGCAGTTTATCGATTTATTACATTCTTAAGTTTCCTTGTAAGGAAACCTGAAATATTGGAAACATTTAAATAAAAATATTCTCACCTCCCTTTTATGTACCTTATAGTTGAGGCATTTTTTAAGATGGCTGACATACTGGGCAATTTTATTCTTGAATTTTACAGAAAGTATGAGAATGTGTGAGCTCCTGCCTGCTTTACTTAACTTTTATCATAACGTTTTCATTTTGTGAAATAATTAACATTAAGTTTGTATTTTTGGCTGAGATATATTTTGTGGTCTTCATGTTCATCCATCTTTGTCACATTATTTGATTGATACACATAACTTGATACTCTGGGCGCTCTTTTATTGAGCAGCGAGTGGAGGTGTGTCCAGGGACTCGATCTCTGCAGTTGCGGAAAAAAAAAAAACATAACCGAGAAGATGCCAAAAAGAAATATAAAACATAATTTCCCACCAAATTGGAAGTTTTGACAGGTAAGCAGAAGAGGCGTACTGTAGAAGACCAGCATTGCAAGGGGAAGAGAGAAAGGGGATGTTAAGGTGAGGGCAAGGCAAACGAACTAGTGCTTGTCCAGTGGTTAGTAACGGGGTGAATCTTTGGGTGCCTAATGATTCGATCCGATTCAAGTTGCTGGGGTGACTATTAGATTCAGAATCAATTCTTCATTCGACACAATTCTCAAGTCAAACTGATTCCGCAATGTATTATTTGTATTAATAATTAGAGTGAAACTTTTTCAAAACCGTTTTAGGGTCAAAAAGCTCCTCCTGGTTGCATAGAGATGGCCTAAAAAGTATTGAATTTGTATTTATTAAAAAAAATGTCTTTGTTAAATCAATATTTGCAAATTATGAATCAATTTAGAAAGGGGATGAATAAGAATCGCGATTCATTTATAAAAGAAATGTTTCGTGCACCCTTAGTTATTACTGTCTACTTCACAAATTTTGATACACTAAATACTGGTATTATATGCGTTATCTAGTGTATTTGCTGATGTAGTTGTATACCAACAGAAAAGGCTGATACCTATATAGGTCAAAATGCCAAATATTGGTGCCAATAATTGGTCGATCTAATGAATATATAGATGGAAATAAATAGCCTGTTTAGGAAGGAAATTGTTGGTGCTATAATTATCGCAGTATTTTGAGGTTATTTTTAAACTTGATAGAAAATAGAGTGCTACACAATTTATCTAGAAGTAGTTGGTTTGGTCTCGCTCATGCACACATTAAGTGATGTGTTATTACATGCTGGAGACAACTTTACATTTTACTGAATTTGAATTTGAAAAAACTCTTTGTTGTAGCTGTATTCATACTAACCTTCTTATTCTTGGTTCTATCCTCACAGGATTTTCCCTCAAACTTGAGGCAAAAGGTAAATCTGCATCTTCCTCTTCAAAACGGCGTGCATCTGTGGAGGAGATCAGGCGCAGCGTGCGTGATTCACTGAAAGAAATCCTTATACAGAGGTAGAAAACTTCAATAAAGTACATCTTCATTGCAAAGCATTGAAACGCTGAGTACATTTGCTGAATGTGTAACGCTCTGCATTTCAGGTTGAAGGACTCTGACTTGAATATCCCTGTGGAAAAAGCGTTAGAAGTTGCCAAGAAGACAGAGAGAGAACTCTTTCATATGTATAAAGACACAGAAAACAAATACAAGAACAAGTATCGAAGCTTGATGTTTAACCTTAAAGATACTAAAAATAACGTAAGCGCTGTTTGATCTTTCTCTAAATGAGAACAGACATGATGTGCATGTAAAGTCTTGTTGCATTTCACTTCACATCTTAAAGGTTTTATCCTACTATTCAGGTTCTCTTTAAGAAGGTTCTCAAGGGAGAAATCTCTCCTGCTAATCTAATCCGAATGAGTCCCGAAGAACTGGCTTCCAAGGAATTGGCTGCTTGGAGGCAAAGAGAGAACCGGCATGTGAGTAATTGTCAAAACCTACCAGAACACATCACACATTCTGCCTTTGATTCAATCAGATCGTCTGTTTGGTAAAAATAATAATGTTGTATTTTTTCCAGACAATTGAAATGATTGAAAAAGAGCAAAGAGAAGTGGAGAGACGCCCAATCACAAAGATCACGCATAAAGGGGAGATCGAGATTGAGAGTGAAGAACCAGTGAAAGCACCTGAGCCCGTGAAGGTACAAGACATACTATGCCTTTCATTTGTTGCACTCACACGTAGGCCTAGACCGGTAAATCAATTAATCAAATGGTAACATAAAAGAAAATAGTTAACTTTGCCATTTATAAATTGCCATGTCAGATTTTTCTTCTTTTTTTTTCTAGTCCGTCTCTTCCGACCAAAAGGGTTCACAAGGGGTGCACGTTTACTTAACAGAATTTAATTAACGGAGTGAATTCTCATGTCATCAATCTATGATTTTTGTCTCAGTGGGTGGAGGCAGGACCGCTAATTTACACAGATGCACGAACAACGAGTCTTGCAAGTGAGAAGCACCACAAAGTAACAATAATTAGGAGGAAAAAAGATGATTGTAAAGCCAACTGTCCATGTTTGGAAATATTCCAGCTTTAAACTAAATAAGCAACATGAGCAGACAAAGAGCAAGTATGCTCAATTTGTAGGAAAGTTATAGCAAAATAAATGACCGGATCGAGTTTTTCCACTAGGGAAAAAATACACTTCAAAATGTGAAATATTTATTAAAGTGTTATTTTTTTGATTTTCATGTTTTTGTAATTATTTTTTATAATTGATTAGTTTCTGACCTCCCAACCACAATGGTAAAAATTCAAATATATATATATATATATATATATATATATATAAAATAACATTAAGGTTTTTTGGTCTAAAATGATGCTGAGTATAGTTAATCAGTAATAATTTTGTGGGACAGTATATCATCGAGCAAAACTTATCAGGCCAAGCCTTACTTGCATGTAAAGGTGTAGTACAACACTACTTCATGTGTTTGCAGGAGGTTGAGTCTCCAGTCAAAGTGGCAGAAGCCCCTGTGGAACCTTCGAGTGCTCCTGAGAAGGTCGTAGAGAGCACGGAGGAAGAGAAAGACACCACCAAGCAACATAAGGCTCATTTATTTGACCTCAACTGCAAGATCTGTACAGGTAAACTGCAACTTGAGCCTGGGTCATGATGATATCAGACATCATGAGCCTCAATCACTGGTTTGTTGTGTTGCTCTTTTTACCCATTCTTCTTACCCATTAAGGTCGTATGGCACCCCCTGTGAAAGAGGCGCCCACCAAAGTGGTTAAAGTTGCTACTACGGTGGCAAAGAGGCAGTCTGCCAAAGGAGATGAGGCGTGCACAGTGCCCCCTGCTGTTGAAGACGACTTGCACCTCTCTGTCCTAGAAGAGAGCTTTCAGAAGGTTAAGACCAGCTATGAGCGAAGGTGACCAGCCATTTTTAATATTGGGTTCTCTTTGTGTTGGAGTAGTCGCTAATGTACTGCTCTCTCCATCTAAGGTCTGATCCTACATCTGGTGGAGATGATAACACCTCGTTTCTCTCCACTCTGACAACCCTGTGGCGAGGTTTCATTACTATGCACTCTGTGGCCAAACTAGTCACAAAAGCTTTCCCTGTATCTGGCAATTTGGACAACTTGACTCAGGTATGCCACCCCTGCAAAGAACCCCTTCCAGACAGAACACTTAGTGTATCATGTAGCGAATAGGATCAATGACCCCTGACATGTATAACCTGCCCTCTAAAGACAAACTTAACAGATGTGATTTGTGATGAAAAATACTTTGAAGCTTTACGTCTGAAAAACCTGATTTGTTAGCACACTACAGGTATGCTTAAAGGAACCAACAATGAACACTCGATAGAAACTGTTGTAAATTGTCATCAGTTTAATGGGCAATTAAACCTGACTACTTGTAAAGTCTAATCACATGCAAATGCTTAGAGTAATGCTGTATCTTCTTCTAAAGGATTTTCCAGACAGCATCCAGGTTGGTGGGAGGATAAGTCCCCAAACTGTGTGGGACTACTTGGAGAAAATCCGTGCAACTGGAACTAAAGTGAGATGTTTATCATGGATTACGCATCACCGACAAATAAGAAATATTGTCTTCTTTTGCTGCAACGTGCTGTTTAATTTCATTTGGTGATTTTACAGGAAGTGTGTCTGATTCGCTTCTCCCCTGTAACCGAGGAAGACGAGATCTCCTACACTCTCCTTTATGCCTACTTCAGCAGCAGAAGGCGTTTCGGGGTGGTGTCAAACAACCGCAAACAAGTGAAGGACATGTATATCATTCCTCTGGGTGCTACTGAAAAAGTGCCACATCAGCTTGTGCCCTTCGATGGACCTGGTGAGCCAAATTGTTTGTGCTTCTCTCTCTGTGAACACCTTACAGCTAAAAAAAACATTTTTTTCCCCTGCAAACAAAGTACTGTGCAAAAGTCTTAGGCCACCACTAGGGATATAAAGATAAATGGCATTAATGATGAACCAAAGTAAAACTCCCGAGAGCTAGTATTACCATTGTGAATTAAAATTATCGTAAAACTTTGATTTGAGAAACTCAGTGATGGGTGTTAATACTAATTTACTGGAGATGACAGCTTGCTTTAATGCTAACATGAATACAAAAGACAATAATGTCATTACCTATTAATAAACAACATAACGTCCGAGCAACTAAGCTATTCATTTGTGCACATTGAACATACAGATTGTACTCTCTTAGTATTGAATAATGGATCAATACTCAGAGGAATATGACACAGAAGTGTCTACAATAGGAAGTGAACGCGTGTAATGAAATTAACTGGACGTGCAACCTTAACTTGGCCTTTATCATTAAAGAAGCTCTCCAAACTTTTAAAAAATTAATACGGAAGAAGATAAATGTATTTAAACACTCAAATAATAAACAATTCACTGAAAAAAAGAATAAACGCAACACTTGTTTTTGCTCCCAATTTTCAAGAGTTTAACTCAAAGATCTAAAACATTTACTTTACACACAAAATACCTATATTCTCTAAATATTGTTTACAAATCGGTCTAGATATGTGATAGTAACCACTTATTTTTTGCCAAGCTATTCCTTCCAAACTCACAGGTGTAGCATTTCAAGATGCTAATTAAATAGCAAGACTATTGGACAAGTGTGCCTTAGGCTGATCACAATAAAAGGCCACTCTAAAATATGCAATTTTGCCCTTTTTTTGGGGGGGGTCAGAAAAGCAGTCAGTATCTGGAGTGACCTCCTTTTTGCCTCACACTGTGCAACACATCTCCTTCGCATACGCTTAAATCTTCCTGCAAAAAGCAGATACCAGCAAAAAAATCTAACTATGCAATCGAATAGAACCCTATACTTCATCAAAAAAGGTTTGTCGAGTGACATCAAGGATGATACGTCAGTCGCTTTTCCAGACATATCAAACTATTGTGCTCCAGGCGCCATTCTACACGACAAAACAGATGGAGGTTTGGAAAAGCATAGAGGTCTACAACTTCTTTGTGTGTGGCTGGGTCAAGGAAATTGTTATCAAGACTCTCTCGGATAAATATGCAGTTTTTGCTTGAGTAAAGTTGCATTTCATGATTTAATTTTTTGTCTTCTGCCATGTTTGTTGCTTTTGTACACGCGTTTTACGGTTGAGGGTTTTCCCCGCCTTTATCAAAATATAACTATAGATGTCAACATTGAGTATGTGCTGAAATTTTAATTAATGATTGTTGCCTTTGGCAAAAGCTTAACTCTTTAAGATTTTGCTCACATTTGCTTTCTTTTATATAGACACGCCGAGTTGGGGTTTTTCGAAACACTCTTTGCAAACGTGTTTAAGAAATACAAATAATATAAAAATGATACTTAAATGGGAAATAATAAATGTTAAAAGTATATCAAACAAACCTTTAACGAAGTGATCACTGCATTCTTCGACTCTGCTCCCTTGTGAGATCCTTTTGTAGTCGTCATTGTTGGCACAATCTTAAATGATAAATAAATGATAAATGGGTTGTACTTGTATAGCGCTTTTCTACCTTCAAGGTACTCAAAGCGCTTTGACATTACTTCCACATTTACCCATTCACACACTGATGGAGGGAGCTGCCATGCAAGGCGCCAACCAGCACCCATCAGGAGCAAGGGTGAAGTGTCTTGCTCAGGACACAACGGACGTGACGAGGTTGGTACTAGGTGGGAATTGAACCAGGGACGCTCGGGTTGCGCACGGTCACTCTCCCCACTGCGCCACGCCGTCCCTTTTGCACTTTTTGTTTACCTCTCGAGGAACTCTGTAAAAATGTTTATAATTTTTGTGACTTGAACGATTCGTACTGCTGAAAACAACACAAGCGTTTTTTCTCTGAGAAAGACTAAACGGCACCTTGTACCCATTGAGAACTGACGCTGGCTTGACCACCACGCACACTTAAAGGGCGGGACATGAGCTGGACCTGATGTCAGTAAAATCCAAGGAATAGGTACTTTTTGAGCACATTCAATAATACCGTGATAGGACATTTCATGTCGTTAAAGCTGTAGCCACCACTAGTTTTGGTGTTTTAATGAACTTTTTCCACAAATTTGGCACCATAAAAGGGTCACAAATAACACAAACTAAAAGTACAAAACTAGAATCATAACAGCCCATCAACTCATCCTCGATAAAATAAGAAGTAGCTTTTTCTGGCAATTACATTAACAATTCACCCTTGGTCGAAGTATGCTGTAAGTGACATTCTACTGATGTGGTCATTAAAGTTTAGTCAAAAACATGATAGCTTAATTTTTATGCAAAGTACTGTGTTCAGTATCATATGTATTCATCATCACATACTGTACATAAACCAACATAACTGCTAATAAATGATGTGCCTGCTTGATGATCATAACATAGTTCACAGCAGGGGGTGTTTGAAGCGTTAGGCGGCCCTCTATAAGGGGGTTGCATATAACGTCACATCCATTTTTCTTCTTCGCGGCTTAATGCACACAACGGTCAAGTAGCTAAAGCGTAACATTAAAACAAGTGAGAGTGAGTGAAGAGTTTGAGCAGAAAATGCAGTATTGCTGTTTTGTTGTTGTGTTCCAGTCTTTCAAATAACGAGATAGGAAATAGTTTTCATAAAATCCACAATTTAATTTAATTAATAATTAAAATTTCATAGATTTCCCTAAAGAAGTGGGTCATAAGGGTAATAAATTCAGGGGGAAAAAAGTGCGTCGAATCAAACGGCTCTTAAATATACTACTTTCATCATCTTGTGAAATACAATCGGACCATGCTTGTGTCTGCAGCGATCACTTTGTAAAATGTGTGTTTCAACATTAAATTTGTTTGAGAAACTTTCTGTAATGTAATCAAGTTTATTCTCTACTATATTGGTAGTGTTTGATAGCAGAACTAAATGTAAAGAAATGACGATAGATCACATTTGTTTTTTGTTATATTGCAATGCCTAAATATAACTGGGAAGACCTGGTGGTTGTGCAAATAAACTAAGTTCATGTTTAGTCCTAATAATAAATATTGTGATTGTTGTTCCAATCCACCATATTTTCATTGTCGATTTTTATAACAGAAACTATAAGCTTAGTTGTTGTTGTTGTTGTTGTGCAGGAAAACAAAGTGCTTTATTCGACACAGATTACTACATTATATACATCTTGTTAGCATCAAGAAAATATCCTAAATCGTATTAATGAACTAGATAAATAAATAAATAAATGGGTTGTACTTATATAGCGCTTTTCTACCTTCAAGGTACTCAAAGCGCTTTGACACTACTTCCACATTTACCCATTCACACACACATTCACACACTGATGGAGGGAGCTGCCATGCAAGGCGCTAACTAGCACGCATCAGGAGCAAGGATGAAGTGTCTTGCTCAGGACACAACGGACGTGACGAGGTTGTTACTAGGTGGGGATTGAACCAGCGACCCTCGGGTTGCGCACGGCCACTCTTCCACTGCGCTACGCCGTCCCTATAGTAAATAAATGCGATCAAAAGTCCGCTTACAATGGAGCCTATTGGAGTCGCCTTATTCTGTTTACAAAGCCCTTAAAGGCCTACTGAAACCCACTACTACCGACCATGCAGTCTGATAGTTTATATATCAATGAAGAAATCTCAACATTGCAACACATGCCAATACGGCCGGTTTAGTTTACTAAATTGCAATTATAAATTCCCCGCGAAGTGTCCTGTTGAAAACGTCGCGGGATGATGACGCTTACGTTGACGCGTGCTTGTGACCTTATTGGTTGTAGCGGACATTTTATCCCAGCACCACTCACGGCTAAAAGTCGTCCGATTTAATCGCATAATTACTAAGGGTGTAACAGTACGTGTATTTGTATTGAACCGTTTCAGTACGGGGGTTTTGGTTCGGCACGCGGGTGTACCGAATGAGTTTGTGAGCAAAAGTCTTCACAGGCTTCTTTATGCTTCTGTGTCAGCACCCAGCATTGACCCACCCACACAACCATCTGATTGGTTACATACAAAGCCAATCAGCAGTGCATATTCAGAGCGATGTAACAGCCAATCAGCAGTGCATATTCAGAGCGATGTAGTCAATGCTTCAGCGTCCAGCAGATATGTGTTTAGCAGGGGAGCAGTGGACAGCGTACTCTCCCCAAATGATAAAAAACACCTCCCAGTCACAACAACTATTACTAACATCACTATGAGCCCGTTGACCTTCTAGAAATTTAAACTGCAGCTCAGCTCAGATGAATAAATCTGTGGTCGTCTCAACAGCAGATACTGAATCTTGATATCGCTAGCAAACATTGCTGAAATATACAGCTAAATAATGAGCCAGAATATGAACTTCACACCATCAAAACAACTGCAGACATGTAGATGACAGACTAATATTTGTAGCAGGAAAATCAACTTCAAACAAATGTATCCTTTACTCATTAGTGTCACAATCACAGCAGCACGGCACTCTGTATGTCAATCAAATATGTTAATTAGCGATGCAGGAATAACTCCAACTTTGTCTTTCACCGATTAGTGCTTAACTTGTGGATCCCTTTTATGTAAAGACATGATGTTCCTCCAATTTTTTCTTCTCTAAATACTGTTAGTGTCAAGTAAAGTGAGGGAGCAGTAACCTCTTGGTAGTGATGAATGGCTTTATTCTTTAAAAAAAAATATTCTCTCAAGAGTGTAAAAATCTACTCCACTCTATTTAAAAAAAAAAAAAAAAAAAAAAAGTGTATGATCACTTTTATATTATCCTCTAAACCTTTCAAAATAAGCTTAAATCTGCACAGATTCAGGTAGTTAAACAGTAGCCTAATGGGGCTTAGACCATCGCCTGAAACCCAGAAGTGCCCGGATGTGCCTCTAGGTCACGTGATTGCAACCCTCCGATTGGGACTTTCAGGATAGCCGCAGCAACTCCAGACAGATAACGACAAAACTATTTTTCAACCTGATGAACATAGTTATGTTATACACAAAATAATACGTGTTTAGTTCCTACAGCAAGAGCGTAACCAGAGAAAGGTGTGCAGAAAACGCCACAAAATATCCTGAAGAAGTAATCTGTATTGTTTTTGTGGGGACTACTTTGCCACACTTTGAAAAAATTTGTCTGTCAGCTTTTAAAGTTGTGTTTATTTCAAACACGAAAACAAGATTATAGCACATATTTACAGTGTCACACAAAGTTGAACACATCTGAACTCTGAAAATGAGTAGGAAGAAGCAGAGCTGATCTGATCCTTTCTCCATTAGCCTTTAGCTGTAACAAATAGTTTCGTTCAGTTCCTGTATTCAATCTGAAACATAAATGCATGCATACATGATAAATATGATACACTCTCATAAATAAAAAGTTATCAAAGAGTAGTAGTCCAAATAAATACATATACTGTAGATGGTTGTGAATGCCTAAATTATTATTTTTTACGCATAATGAAGTGCTGTCTTGTTGTGGCTGCTGGCTAGGCTAACGCCGCAGTGCTAAAAGTGTTATAAGAGCTGCTGTTGGTGTGTTAAAGGGGTTATTGTGCAAAACCAACTTTTCTTACCTGTTGACACCTTTTTGTGTATTTGTTATAAAACATGGGGTGCCACGCAGAGATATCAATTAAACGGTTTTGCCTCTTTTCAAACGATTTGTTTGGAATATGAGACTTTAGTGAGATGTATTTTGCCTTAGTTATGTAAGTGGATATCTCCGTATTCGAAATGTTACGATAAACAGTTGGTAAAACTCCTGATGGTTAGTATCACTGATTTCAAATGAAAATTATCGAAAAACCGTGATTAACTGCACTTTGAAAACCTCACGGAATGACTGGTGCCAGCTAGCCTGCTTATATGAAAACAAGAGACATTAAAGTCTTTCCCCGTTATAAAGCAACATACCCAAATCTAAACTATTATAAACACATTACTGTCTAAGCAACTAAAGTTAAAGTACCAATGATTGTCACATACAAACTAGGTGTGGCAAAATTATTAACTGCATTTGCCCCATCACCCTTGATCACCCCCCTGAGAGCTGAGGGGAGCAGTGAGCAGCAGCGGTAGCCGCGCCCGGAATCATTTTTAGTGATTTAACCCCCAATTCCAAACATTGATGCTGAGTGCCAAGCAGGGAGGTAATGGGTCCCATTTTTATAGTCTTTTGGATGACTCAGCCGGGGTTTGAACTTAAAACATTACCGAACTCAGGGCGGACACTCTAACCACTAGGCCAGTGGTTCTCAACCTTTTTTCAGTGATGTACCCCCTGTGAACATTTTTTTAATTCAAGTACCCCCTACTCAGAGCAAAGCATTTTTGGTTGGAAAAAAAGAGATAAAGAAGTAAAATACAGCACTATGTCATCAGTTTCTGATTTATTAAATTGTATAACAGTGCAAAATATTGCTCATCTGTAGTGGTCTTTCTTGAACTATTTGGGAAAAAAAGATGTAAAAATAACTAAAAACTTGTTGAAAAATAAACAAGTGATTAAATTATAAATAAAGATTTCTACACATAGAAGTAATCATCAACTTAAAGTTCCCTCTTTGGGGATTTTAATAGAGATCCATCTGGATTCATGAACTTAATTCTAAACTTTTCTTCACAAAAAAGAAATCTTTAACATCAATATTTATGGAACATGTCCACAAAAAAATCTAGCTGTCAACACTGAATATTGCATTGTTGTCATTTTTTTTTCACAGTTTATGAACTTACATTCATATTTGGTTAAAGTATTATTCAATAAATATATTTATAAAGGATTTTGGAATTGTTGCTATTTTTAGAATATTTTAAAAAAATCTCACGTACCCCTTGGCATACCTTCAAGTACCCCCAGGGGTACGCGTACCCCCATTTGAGAACCACTGCACTAGGCCACTGAGTAGGTTAGCGATATTCAACAAGCGGTGCTCTTTTCAAGCAGAATGATCGTTCTATACGATACAATATGGAGGTCTTTTTATGTTCCGCTGAACACAGTTACACGCTTTTCATTCAAATAAATCTTAGTTCTGCGCTACAGACCAATATTTAAAACAGTAAAGGCTTAGCCATTAAAACAGATACAATACTAGGACTAAAACACTACCAGTGAAGCATATGAAACACAAAACATGCAAAATAGCGGGTTATCCCAACAGTGTGTCTATTTTCTTTTAGTAATTAAAAAAACATTTAAAAATATTTCAGTGTGTGTACTGTAGTACTTTTTGAGCATATTCAACAATACTGCGATAATAATAACTGTGATAGTTTTGGTCACAATAACCGAGTTATGACATTTCTATATTGTTATATTCCTACTCCATATATGGTTGAGGTTTGACTGAAAAGCTTTGAGCGTGTCCACCATTTTCATCCCCTTCTAGTCTGACGCTGTAGTCAAAAATTCCTATTACCTCTCTCCTCTTGTGGTGGGTAGCGCTGGGCGATATGCACAAAATAGTATATCTCCATTTATGGTTTCTTAAACTCGATATTCGATATATATCTCGATGAATTTTTAGGTAAAAGTATACATACCGGTATAAATATATTAATTTTTGAGCGATATTCACTGAAATTAAAGTGAATGACAACTGTAGAGTAAACAGTCAGTGGCACTTTTATTAACCCAGTTAGTCAAGATGGGTATTAGCAGCACAGAAAATAAACTGTTTAAGTAGTACATAATTACATAACTTAAATGAAATAGAAAAATATAATTTCTACATAAGAAAACAATACAACATGTATCAAACTCCGGTAAAAAATACATTTTCCGGCGCAGGCACTTTTCAATTCCCAGTCAATTATGTAATGGACAGTCACACACGTACGGTTCTGTGGTCCTACTAGAAGTGGTCCATGCAAAGTAAGTTACTTTACTTAATTGTGCAGCGAGCTCACTTAGTCGTACATTTCATTTGAATATTGTCTTTTTTCTTCTTCGACTGTCTCGTCGTCATTTGGGATGTCTACCCACCCTTTCTTGCCTCTGATTGGCCTGCTCCTAATATTTTGCCCTACTCTTAACCAATCGTGACTCATCATTTTAAACCAACCAACCAATCATTGATCTTTCCCGATTGATATTGTCCCCTGACCGTGGAGTTGCACTAGTCCAGTTTTCCCTCCTACCTCTTACCATTATGTTAGATCCACTATGGACTGGACTTTCACACTATTATGTTGGATCCACTATGGACTATGCTGACCTGAGGACAGCCTGTCGTCACGTCAGCTTTTCGTCCATACAAATAGCGTGCCGGCCCATTCACATATCTACGACTTTTTACGC
The DNA here is from genome assembly GCF_033978795.1 of Nerophis ophidion. Classification (NCBI taxonomy): domain Eukaryota; kingdom Metazoa; phylum Chordata; class Actinopteri; order Syngnathiformes; family Syngnathidae; genus Nerophis; species Nerophis ophidion. Next base: position 13,793,240 of record NC_084619.1, read on the forward strand.
ACACAAGTGAATGCAAAGCATACTTGATCAACAGCCATACAGGTCACACTGAGGGTGGCCGTACAAACAACTTGCGCCACACTGTGAACCCACACCAAACAAGAATAACAAACACATTTTGGGAGAACAGCCGTACTTTAACACAACATAAACACAACAGAACAAATACCCACAATCCCTTGTAGCACTAACTCTTCTGGGAAGCTACAATATACACAAATTCTGAGGTCTCAAGGTTGGCAAGTATGGTTGTGAGTCAGTGCATGGGGTGGTAATGACAAGCTTGAAAGGGGCAAGGATAGGCGTTTAATAGCCCATGGCATGTTGCGGGGGAGAAAAAGGAACACAACAAACAAGCCGCGTTTGGTCTTTTTAACATGAAAAAAATTATATTAATATTATATTTTCTTAATTCATATCTTGTTAAAAAATAAATTGATATATCTTACAAACTCGATATATCGCCCAGCCGTAGTTGTAGGGCAGATTGGCTCGTACATGCACATGCGTCCTCCACTGTTGCCATTTCTAATAAAAAGTAGTGTATAGTTCATCAAATGTATACCACAAGGAATTGTTTTAAATGTAGAAAAAAAATCTCATGACCCTTTTTAAATTTGGAAAAGCTGTTAAGTCACAAAGAGTTCCTAACGATTACGAGCCAAAGCTAATTGTTGTTGTGATTCAACAGGTCTAGAAAACAACCGAGCCAACCTTCTGCTGGGACTAATAATTCGCCAGAGGCCAAAAAGGGATTATCTTCCTCCTGTCTTGAATGAAGCAGCAAGGATGTCTCCTGAAGTCAAAGCCGCTCCAGTTTCTGTGAAAGAAGCGCCTGCTGAAGAAGAAGATGAGAAGCTCTTCTTGGCCTCCTTGACGACTCCGAATAAAAGCGAGCAGGAAAAACTCCTGGAGACTGCGGAGGCGACGGAGGAGCCGATCAGTGAATGTTTTGAGGAAGCAGCTCCTTCTGGGAAGAACATTCCGGAGTCCCAAAAGCCTCTTCGTTTTCTTCCTGGCGTGTTAGTGGGCTGGGGTGGAGAACTACCGCCACTCCCCGATTTTGGAGAGACCCTGAAAACGGACGCACCGACGAGCGCAAGCTCCAAGAGTCCGACCGCCGCTGCTCCCCGAGAACGCTTTGTCATTAAGAAAAAGGAAGTGAAACCCGTCCAAGCAGAACCGCCGTCTCCCTGCCAGACGGAGGCTGCGAACGCCTCATCAGGAAAAGCTGCTGAGGCGGCGCCCCGAAGTGCTCCCATCACCCTGAGAGATAAGCCGCCGGACGTATCGACCGACGCTTTCTTGGAGAGCCTGTCGGCGACGACACAAAGCCGGGAAGAAGCGGGCAGCAGCTCCAACCCGGAGGAAGCCGCTCTGTTCACCGATGCAGACAACATGAAGCCGGAGTCCCAGGCGGCGTCAGATCACACTCATAACTCCAAAACTCCTCTAAGTGGGATTTTGAAAAAGATTTCCGCCTATTCGAGTGCGACGGAAAATAAAGCCAGTGAAAGTTCCCCTAATGCTCCTGTGGAGACCAAACCTGCGCCTGTGTCGTGCGGCGCTAAGAACAGCCCAGTCACAACCTTTCATCAGGGCTTGTTACAGATGTCTCAGGCCAAGCAGAAGTTGAAGGAACAAAACCAAAGTGAGGATCCGGCTGAGGTAAGATCGCCTTCAGCTCTTCCAGCATGCATCAGTGCTGCAGCGGTCGCCCAGCAGCAGCCGGTTGTTCCCAACTCCTTCCACAACCTGCACGTCCAGGAGCAGAACCAGGCCACAGTCCAGGCCCCCCAGGAGGAGCCGCTCTACACCTACTGCCACCCGTGGGAGATGCCGCGTCACAGCGAGGAGCGGGACGAGGGCGAGGAGGAAGAAGAGGAGGAGGAGGAAGAGGAGGGAGAGATCGACCAGCACCATCATCAACATCACCGCGGCGGCAGCAGACACCGCAGGGATTCTCACCACGGGAAGAAGAGCAAGCACCACAGCCGGGAGCGCGAGAGGAAGCATGAGCGTAACCACGACGACAAGCAGAGAGAGAGAAGCAGACACCACGCACACGCCGAGGAGCGATTCGGCGAGAAGAGGAAAGAGCGATACCACAGCGACGACTACAGCAGCCGCCACAAAGAACGCCACCGACATCGGCGGGACTCGGACTATGAGAACGGACGCAGGGGCTCAAAAGACTCCAATTACTCCTAATTATTAGTTTTTTAAATGAATTACATCCATGGTGTTTGGTGCTTTGACGCTCATTCAAACCACTTCTGCTTTTTATTTCATCATCACGTCCCTCCTTTGACCTTTTTTTATGGAGTCATGAACGTCATCACACTCACTTGTCCATTTACAACACTTAACTCCACCTCCACACTTTACAGAACACTTCAAGTGGTGGACCTGACATCGCGAATCTTAGCATAAAAACACACAAACTCTACCAATCGTTCATTTCTAAATGTTGACAAGTGAGCGTCGTCACTTTCTCTCCACCGTTCATCACTCTCCATTTCAAATTTTAACCTTTTATATTCTAAACATCTGCTTTGTGTGTACTGGACAGTCCTGGTTGTAATAATAATAAGATGTTCTTAGACATTGGGTCAGTTTTTTTTTAAGAGATAAGACCTTTGCCATAAAAGGAAAACTATTGACTTTGCCTACGTTCCCAACTCGGCTACTTCTTTTTTTTGTTTTGTTTTTTAAAAGATTGCTTTAAATATTTTATAGTCTTACTCTCTACTGGCGAAGTGCGATGTACATTTTGGCTTGTAATATACCTTTAGAGATGAAGTGTGCCTTTGCACCTGTGTATGTACAGTTGGTAATAAAGCTCATTCTTTTTTTATTGTTGGTTATAAAAAGGAACTCACATTTGTGTACAGTAAATATATTAAAGATACAATCACCTTAAAAAAAATACTGCTTCCAGTTTGTTAAATTAGTCAAAACAAAGACATCTTTAAGACTTAAAAAGCAGTCCAGTCAATGTTTCAAAGTAACATTCACAACAGTCACAAATACACTGACTATAATTAAAGTAGCTGTCCTGATAAACAGGAGCAACACTGACACCTAGTGGCGGTATCGAGTATAGCTGCATTTAAGTGTTTTGGCGTATTTGGTAGTTTGTACTGTAAAATAAATGGAAATTAAATATTGTAAACATGCTAGTTTAAGTTATAGCATTTATGCTTTCATCGAAATGTCCGAAATTACATTCATTTTGTGTTTTTAATAATTCAATCTAGTCAGACGTTTTCAGGTCAATATCCAGTTTGGTTATCACAAATTTGCTCTTTGCACTGATGGTATGTTGCCTGTGGTGGTTTTGACAGTCTACCAATCAGTTACTGACCTATTATTATAGCATGTATATTTTTCGTGAAGAGAAACTTGCGTTTTGCTATGCATCGAACCCCAAAATATTTGCAACAAAAAAAAATGGATTTGAAAAAAACTTGTGGCTTCAAATTTATTTTGTTAATTGCAGATCAAATATGTAACAAAAATGTTTACACATATGAGTATTCAACATATACACATGTGTATGTATGTATTCATATATATATATTTATAAAAATGTATATATTAATATACATTTGTATATGTGTGTTTATATATATATATATATATATCTTGATTGGATTATCCAGAGAAGAGTGCTCGATACCGTGGTAGAGCGCAATATGTATGTGGGAAAAATCACAAGACTACTTCATCTCTACAGAACTGTTTCCTGAGGGGTTCCCTCAATCATCAGGAGATTTTTTATGTATCTCCTGATGATTGAGGGAACCCCTCAGGAAACAGTTCTGTAGAGATGAAGTAGTCTTGTGATTTTTCCCACACATACATATATATATATATGTATGTATATATATATATATATATATATATATGTATGTATATATATATATATATATATATATATGTATGTATGTATATATATATGTATATATATGTATGTATGTATGTATATATATATATATATATGTATATATATATATATATATATATATATATACATATATATATATATATATATACATATATATATATGTATGTGTATAAAAAATCTGATGATTGAGGGAACCCCTCAGGAAACAGTTCTGTAGAGATGAAGTAGTCTTGTGATTTTTTCCACACACATATATATATATATATAAATATTTAAAACATGTTTTATTGTATTTAAATGTGCATATATACATACATATATACTGTATATATATATATATATATATATAAACATGAGTATATATTTATACAAACAAACATATACAGCACATATATATATATACATAAATGTATATATATATATATTTATATATATGGCTGTAATATATATATATATAAACACACACACACATTTATGTAGGGCAGCACAGTGGAAGAGGGGTTAGTGTGTCTGCCTCACAATACAAAGGTCCTGAGTAGTCAGTCCTGGGTTCAATCCCGGGCTCGGGATCTTTCTGTGTGGAGTTTGCATGACTGCGTGGGTTCCCTCCGGGTACTCCGGCTCCCTCCCACTTCCAAAGACATGCACCTGGGGATAGGTTGATTGGCAACACTAAATTGGCCCTAGAGCAGTGGTACTTAACCTGGGTTCGATCGAACCCTAGGGGTTCAGTGAGTCAGCTTCAGGGGTTCGACGGTGAATAAAAACTTCTCCCTATCAGCTTTATGGATACGGCGGAAGCAGAAGTCAGACTGATTTGCAGGTGTGTAATTTGTTGGGAGTTCATGCATTGTGTTGCATTTGTAATTTGAACAAGGAGATGTTGATGGACGGTTCATTTTGTGCACCAGTAAAAAAAACATTACTTTTGTCTTGAATTTGAAAAAAAAAAGAGTTTTATTTTTCACTAAAGAAGGGTTCGGTGAATGCACATATGAAACTAGGTTAAGAACCAGCAGGAGTCGGGAACCTTTTCGGCTGACAGAGCCATGAAAGCCAAATATTTAGGGTCCGCCAGGAGTCCTTTGCAAAGGGCCAAGGACCCTATTGAAACTGTAAGTTTTTATTTAAAATGTATTTCCATGAGAGCCATATCATATTTTTTTTAACCCTGAATATAACTAAATGCTTGCATTTTTTAAGTAAGACCAACATTTTTAGAGTATTAGAAGTCTAATTCTTTTTAATAACATTGTTATTTCTTGAATGGATGGATTAAAATGCATGAAAATGTTTTATATTTTGAACCTTATTTTTAACATCGTGATTACCAGCGGAATTATTCATTACTTACCGTGTTAAGCAATGTCAGCTAAGATTTATCTGAGAGCCAGATGCAGTCATCAAAAGAGCCACATCTGGCTCTAGAACCATAGGTTCCCTACCCCTGCCCTACAGTGTGAATGTTGTCTATGTGTTGACCCTGTGATGAGAGAGTGACTTGTCCAGGGTGTACGCCGCCTTCCGCCCGATTGTAGCTGAGATAGGCCCCAGCGCCCCCGTGACCTCAAAGGGAATAAGCGGTAGAAAATGGATGGATGGATACATTTATGTAGATACACATACATATTAGCATCCCCCACTCCAAGTGTGTATGAGTGACCATTAACAAGGTTTCTCTTTTATCATTCATAGATTGAGTTGTAACCCAAAAAAAAGATTTGTAAAAAATGTCTTTCTTATTTGAACATTTGTATTTTTTGTTAGGAAGCATAAAACGACACATTTCTCTCCAATCTCGGTTGAACTTCAATTTGTCTTGCTTGTGAATTATATTTATATAGCGCTTTTCTCTAGTGACTCAAAGCGCTTTACATAGTGAAACCCAATATCTAAGTTACATTTTTTAAACCAGTGTGGGTGGCACTGGGAGCAGGTGGGTAAAGTGTCTTGCCCAAGGACACAACGGCAGTGACTAGGATGTCAGAAGCGGGAATCGAACCTGCAACCCTCAAGTTACTGGCACGGCCACTCTACCAACCGAGCTATACCGTTGAGTGGTTGTGCCAGCAATCTGAGGGTTAATGGTTCAATCCCCACCTTCTACCATCCTACTCACATCCGTTGTGTCCTTGAGCAAGACACTTCACCCTTGCTCCTGATGGGTCCTGGTTAGCACCTTGCATGGCAGCTCCCGCCATCAGTGTGTGAATTTATGGGTGAATGGGTGAATGTGGAAATAGTGTCAAAGCGCTTTGAGTTCCTTAAAAAAACAGAAAAAAGGGTAAACAAGTGCTATACAAGTTCAACCCATTTAGTGCATACCCTTTTTTAATTTGACTAAAACTGAGATACTGTGTAAATAATACATCCATCCATCCATTTTCTACCGCTTATTCCCTTTCGGGTTCGCGGGGGGCGCTGGCGCCTATCTCAGCTACAATCGGGCGGAAGGCGGGGTACACCCTGGACAAGTCGCCACCTCATCGCAGGGCCAACACAGATAGACAGACAACATTCACACTCCCATTCACACACTAGGGCCAATTTTAGTGTTGCCACTCAACCTATCCAAATCCAAATTATTAATAATTACTGTCACAAACGGTAAAACTCATGTTGCTCGGTAAAATGTATGTAATGTCATACTTCGCCAAATTGTGCTCCAAAGTTTGCAGCTTCACTCTATTGTGAATTTTTTTTGTTTTATTTTTTTTTAAGCGTTTTCTTTGTTTTTTTGGCCCAGATTAGGCATTTTCAAGCGTAAAAACAACCAAATGTACTAAAGGGTGTTATTTCATGTCTACATGGCTTTGATAACAGTAAACAACACATTTAGAAGGTCACACACAGGTGTTTATGTTGTCGCTATAAACATATATAATATATAAATACTAACAATGCATTAAATTAGCAGCGATACACACAGAATTATTGTGCTTCCATAAGGTAAATGTAGTACTACCCTAACTTACACCCTTAATTGGTTCCGTGACGGAGCTTTTAACTCAAAATACTCAAATCAATGTCTCCCATATAAAAACAACATAGTTTTAACATGTAACGTGTCTTTTAAAAAGGACAACTAACATTTAGATAATAAATATTGTATACAAACAATAAAATGCACTGGAGTAATGTAATAGTAATATACAGCATTTACCTCACATAGTAGACTTCAATAGTATCTATTTCCAGATGCTGATCAGTAGCTTTTTCATATTTTCATGGATAAATGTCCACCACTCGGATAGTTAACATTTTTGACTGGCGTTCTCCTCATTCTGCTTCAGTATGATGCAGACTAGCAGTAATATGATCAGATAGCGTCGCCAAGTTCTTTTATTTCAATGAATATCAAAACTCAGGCTGGTATCGACGAAACCGATCAGATACCATTCTACCTAATGTGTCTGGTAAAATTTGTTCATCTCAATTGTTGCTGATCTTGGGGATTCATCTTCAAACATACAATATAGAGGAAACAAATGGACGGCGTGGCGCAGCGGGAGAGTGGCCGTGCGCAACCCGAGGGTCCCTGGTTCAAATCCCACCTAGTACCAACCTCGTCACGTCCGTTGTGTCCTGAGCAAGACACTTCACCCTTGCTCCTGATGGGTGCTGGTTGGCGCCTTGCATGGCAGCTCCCTCCATCAGTGTGTGAATGTGTGTGTGAATGGGTAAATGTGGAAGTAGTGTCAAAGCGCTTTGAGTACCTTGAAGGTAGAAAAGCGCTATACAAGTACAACACATTTATCATTTATAAATGATGGCGTTATTCTGCACTGAATGCGTAATCTTATTTATATTCACTGTATGTAGCGTCTCCAAATATACGACAATGAAAGGATACTAACACTTGCCGTTTTCTAATACGGAGTGACTTTTCCAACTGCCACTAATTTTACTATATATATATATATATATATATATATATATATATATATATACACACACACACACACACACACACATATAAGTACATATACACACACATATATGTGTGTATATATGTATATATACAGTATTTGTGTGTGTATATATGTATATACACGACGTGTTAATACCAAAATGGATACATGGATGATACCGCAGAGGATTGAGAGAATGTCATGTGGTCAGATGAAACCAAAATAGATCTTTTTGGTATAAACTCAACTCGTCGTGTTTGGAGGAAGAAGAATACTGAGTTGCATCCCAAGAACACCATACCTACTGTGAAGCACGGGGGTGGAAACATCATGCTTTGGGGCTGTTTTTCTGCTAAGAGGACAGGACGATTGATTTGTGTTAAGGAAAGAATGAATGGGGCCATGTATCGTGAGATTTTGAGCCAAAACCTCCTTCCATCAGTGAGAGCTTTGAATGGTTGACCAAATACTTATTTTCCACAATAATTTGCAAATAAATTCTTTAAAATTCCTAAAATGTGAATTCCTGGATTTTTTTTCACATTCTGTCTCTCACAGTTGAAGTGTACCTATGATGAAAATTACAGACCTCTGTCATCATTTTAAGTGGGAGAACTTGCACAATCGGTGGCTGACTAAATACTTTTTTGCCCCACTGTTTATACATATATATATATATACACACACACACATATATGTGTATATATATGTGTATATATATGTAAATATATTTGTGTATCAAGCAGCTAAAAGTCAAACACGGATACGTGTGGAGAGAGTGTTTTACATGTTAACATCATGCCTTGCAATGGATTTAAATGGGTGTAATTTAAATATGTTTATGGTGACGGGTCATTTCTTTTTATAGTATCCACAAAGTTCAGCGAGCAGGTTGTGTTTACGTGTGACCGTGTGTGTTAAAGTTTTGTGCTGGTTGACTTTTTTTTTTTTTTTTGCACCATGACTAGTAAAGTTTGTTTGGATTGGTAATACAAGTAAATTGAGCTAGGTAACAAATTGCCACCTGGCAGACCCCTCAGTATTCACATTGTATATGAAACGCCGCCCAAACGACCAGGTTGCTTATTGTAATTGAACTGGCTATAAAAAACTTTAGATTTTTATTGATACCGGAAATACCCAAAAATTAGACAGAGATGTGCTGTCTGTCATTCACAATCCTTATACAAGACATGGACACGTTTAAAAAAAAAAAAAAATGCATTCTAAATCGTCAATAAATAAATACATAAAAAGTCAGCTAACAATGGAGTGTATGGAGGCTCTCTATTCTGCCAACAAAACCCGCCAACAATACCCTTTACACATATCGTGACTTGAATAATAACCAAATATTAGTGATGTTGTTGTTATAAGTGCTAACGCTGACAAACTATTTTTTAGCTGCGGCCTCTGCTGCTTTACTGTGAACTGGCCGTGATGTCCTGCTGCTCCCGCATCAACGCGTCTCAGCTTGCAAAAATATTCCAGGTTATAAATCATGACTTGATTAACTACCATGAATTGATTAACGTGGACACCGACTTAAACAAGTTGAAAAACTTATTGGGGTGTTACCATTTAGTGGTCAATTGTACGGAATATGTACTGAACTGTGCAATCTACTAATAAAAGTATCAATCAATCAATCAATCAAAAAGTCTCTCATCTGGATCAATCAATCAATCAATGTTTATTTATATAGCCCCAAATCACAAATGTCTCAAAGGACCGCACAAATCATTACGACTACAACATCCTCGGAAGAACCCACAAAAGGGCAAGGAAAACTCACACCCAGTGGGCAGGGAGAATTCACATCCAGTGGGACGCCAGTGACAATGCTGACTATGAGAAACCTTGGAGAGGACCTCAGATGTGGGCAACCCCCCCCCTCTAGGGGACCGAAAGCAATGGATGTCGAGCGGGTCTAACATGATGCTGTGAAAGTTCAATCCATAGTGGCTCTAACACAGCCGCGAGAGTTCAGTTCAAGCGGATCCAAGACAGCAGCGAGAGTCCTGTCCACAGGAGACCATCTCAAGCGGAGGCGGATCAGCAGCGTAGAGATGTCCCCAACCGATACAGGCGAGCGGTCCATCCTGGGTCCCGACGAGCGGTCCATCCTGGGTCTCGACTCTGGACAGCCAGTACTTCATCCATGGTCATTGGACCGGACCCCCTCCACAAGGGAGGGGGGGACATAGGAGAAAGAATATAGAAGGATTTAGCCAGAAATGTATGAGTTTTTTATCAGTGACATTCCGAAGACCAAGACCAAAGACAGTGTCTGCAGTGAGAATTTTAAATCTTTATATAAACGGGAAGATATAAACATCCTATCAGTCATCAAAGTAAGAGCAGACGTCGTACAGTAAGTTGTCATTTTTGTATGTTTGGAGTTTGTATTTCTTGTTTAGCACTTAGCAACATTGCTACATATTGCTTAGTGTTGCATTAAGCTGGATTTGTTTAGCATAGCTTGTAAAACTTGCAGCTCATCCTCTTCCTTATATTCAGGATCAACAATATAAAGTTCTGGATCATCACTTGTACCAAAGTAAATGTTGTTGGCTCTCACAAAGTTTGCATTGTTGTTGGTGGGGAAGGGATCTGTGGTTCCTAGCTCTACGTCACGCGATCACGTGACTTTCTAGCTCATTATCTCTCAAAATAGTTCGGGAATGTCCGTGAGATTGATACTATTTTGATCATATTTATTTACTCGCAAACTTTGTAAGTCTTTTGGTGTCATACATCAGATTTATATGACAATAGTTTCAATACAGAAGCAACTTGTTTTTGCACTCGACTGGTACTTTAAGTTGAGGTACCACTGTATTGGTGTTTTTATTTCCATCATTACACATTTGCTCATTTACGGTCGTGTCTGTTGTTGCGTCGGACCAGTTCTTCCTCCAAGGGAATTTAAGTTACTGGTCAATCCCAAGTTCTTTTGATGACATATATGCTGAGTAAGAAGGACCATCGAGACAGAATTGGAATATTTTCAAGTTTTACTAAAGCTTTAGGAGGTCAACTTAACCGATACATTCATATCAGCTTCTCTAGTTGATCTGGAATTCCAAGGGAAAAACACACTTTTCACACAAAATAAAGTCCTCCTCCCCATCCTCTCAACACCATAAGCAGTGGTTCTCAAATGGGGGTACTTGAAGGTATGCCAAGGGGTACGTGAGATTTTTTTTTAAATATTAGATAAATAGCAAAAATCCTTTATAAATATATTTAATATATTTAATAATACAACTTTAACATTTGACAACCAAATAATAAAACAAGGTGACTCGGTAAAAAATCTGGGTATTATCTTCGACCCAACTCTCTCCTTTGAGTCACACATTAAAACCGTTACTAAAACGGCCTTCTTTCATCTCCGTAATATCGCTAAAAATTCGCTCCATTTTGTCCACTAAAGACGCCGAGATCATTATCCATGCGTTTGTTACGTCTCGTCTCGATTACTGTAACGTATTATTTTCGGGTCTCCCCATGTCTAGCATTAAAAGATTACAGTTGGTACAAAATGCGGCTGCTAGACTTTTGACAAGAACAAGAAAGTTTGATCACATTACGCCTGTACTGGCTCACCTGCACTGGCTTCCTGTGCACTTAAGATGTGACTTTAAGGTTTTACTACTTACGTATAAAATACTACACGGTCTAGCTCCAGCCTATCTTGCCAATTGTATTGTACCATATGTCCCGGCAAGAAATCTGCGTTCAAAAGACTCCGGCTTATTAGTGATTCCTAGAGCCCAAAAAAAGTCTGCGGGCTATAGAGCGTTTTCCGTTCGGGCTCCAGTACTCTGGAATGCCCTCCCGGTAACAGTTTGAGATGCTACCTCAGTAGAAGCATTTAAGTCTCACCTTAAAACTCATCTGTATACTCTAGCCTTCAAATAGACCTCCTTTTTAGACCAGTTGATCTGCCGCTTCTTTTCTTTCTCCTGTGTCCCCCCCCCTTGTGGAGGGGGTCCGGTCCGATGACCATGGATGAAGTACTGGCTGTCCAGAGTCGAGACCCAGGATGGACCGCTCGTCGGGACCCAGGATGGACCGCTCGCCTGTATCGGTTGGGGACATCTCTACGCTGCTGACCCGCCTCCGCTTGAGATGGTCTCCTGTGGACGGGACTCTCGCTGCTGTCTTGGATCCGCTTGAACTGAACTCTCGCGGCTGTGTTGGAGCCACTATGGATTGAACTTTCACAGTATCATGTTAGACCCGCTCGACATCCATTGCTTTCGGTCCCCTAGAGGGGGGGGGGGGGGTTGCCCACATCTGAGGTCCTCTCCAAGGTTTCTCATAGTCAGCATTGTCACTGGCGTCCCACTGGATGTGAATTCTCCCTGCCCACTGGGTGTGAGTTTTCCTTGCCCTTTTGTGGGTTCTTCCGAGGATGTTGTAGTCGTAATGATTTGTGCAGTCCTTTGAGACATTTGTAATTTGGGGCTATATAAATAAACATTGATTGATTGATTGATTGATATTTATTGAATAATACTTCAACAAAATATGAATGTAAGTTCAAAAACTGTGAAAAGAAATGGAACAATGCAATATTCAGTGTTGACAGCTAGATTTTTTTGTGGACATGTTCCATAAATATTGAAAGATTTCTTTTTTTGCGAAGAAATGTTCAGAATTAAGTTCATGAATCCAGATGGATCTCTATTACAATCCCCAAAGAGGGCACTTTAAGTTGATGATTACTTCTATGTGTAGAACTCTTTATTTACAATTGAATAACTTTATTTTTCAACAAGTTTTTAGTTATTTTTACATCTTTTTTTCCAGATAGCTCAAGAAAGACAACTACAAATGCGCAATATTTTGCACTGTTTTACAATTTAATAAATCAGAAACTGATGACATAGTGCTGTATTTTACTTCTTTATCTCTTTTTTTCCAACCAAAAATGCTTTGCTCTGATTAGGGGGTACTTGAATTAAAAAAATGTTCACAGGGGGTACATCACTGAAAAAAGGTTGAGACGTGGGGGTTGTCTTCACATTCCGATGGTTTACCACACTAACCTGGGATCTGAAGACATAGAAAGACTGGTAGAATACACAAAGGATCCGCTTTGGACTGGACTCTCGCGACTGTGTTGGATCCATTATGGATTGAACTTTCACAGTATCATGTTAGACCCGCTCGACATCCATTGCGTTCCTCCTCTCCAAGGTTCTCATAGTCATCATTGTCACCGACGTCCCACTGGGTGTGAGTTTTCCTTGCCCTTATGTGGGCCTACCGAGGATGTCGTAGTGGTTTGTGCAGCCCTTTGAGACACTAGTGATTTAGGGCTATATAAGTAAACATTGATTGATTGATTGAAAGGAAAAGTACTAAGGGGGACCGGAGGGTGTGTTCCAACTATCGTGGGATCACACTCCTCAGCCTTCCCGGTAAGGTTTATTCAGGTGTACTGGAGAGGAGGCTACGTCGGATAGTCGAACCTCGGATTCAGGAGGAACAGTGTGGTTTTCGTCCTGGTCGTGGAACTGTGGACCAGCTCTATACTCTCGGCAGGGTTCTTGAGGGTGCATGGGAGTTTGCCCAACCAGTCTACAAGTGCTTTGTGGACTTGGAGAAGGCATTCGACCGTGTCCCTCGGGAAGTCCTGTGGGGAGTGCTCAGAGAGTATGGGGTATCGGACTGTCTTATTGTGGCGGTCCGTTCCCTGTACGATCAGTGTCAGAGCTTGGTCCGCATTGCCGGCAGTAAGTCGAACACATTTCCAGTGAGGGTTGGACTCCGCCAAGGCTGTCCTTTGTCACCCATTCTGTTCATAACTTTTATGGACAGAATTTCTAGGCGCAGTCAAGGCGTTGAGGGGTTCCGGTTTGGTGGCCGCAGGATTAGGTCTCTGCTTTTTGCAGATGATGTGGTCCTGATGGCTTCATCTGACCGGGGTCTTCAGCTCTCGCTGGATCGGTTCGCAGCCGAGTGTGAAGCGACCGGAATGAGAATCAGCACCTCCAAGTCCGAGTCCATGGTTCTCGCCCGGAAAAGGGTGGAGTGCCATCTCCGGGTTGGGGAGGAGACCCTGCCCCAAGTGGAGGAGTTCAAGTACCTAGGAGTCTTGTTCACGAGTGAGGGAAGAGTGGATCGTGAGATCAACAGGCGGATCGGTGCGGCGTCTTCAGTAATGCGGACGTTGTACCGGTCCGTTGTGGTGAAGAAGGAGCTGAGCCGGAAGGCAAAGCTCTCAATTTACCGGTCGATCTACGTTCCCATCCTCACCTATGGTCATGAGCTTTGGGTCATGACCGAAAGGATAAGATCACGGGTACAAGCGGCCGAAATGAGTTTCCTCCGCCGTGTGGCGGGGCTCTCCCTTAGAGATAGGGTGAGAAGCTCTGCCATCCGGGAGGAACTCAAAGTAAAGCCGCTGCTCCTTCACATCGAGAGGAGCCAGATGAGGTGGTTCGGGCATCTGGTCAGGATGCCACCCGAACGCCTCCCTAGGGAGGTGTTTAGGGCACGTCCAACCGGTAGGAGGCCACGGGGAAGACCCAGGACACGTTGGGAAGACTATGTCTCCCGGCTGGCCTGGGAACGCCTCGGGATCCCCCGGGAAGAGCTAGACGAAGTGGCTGGGGAGAGGGAAGTTTGGGTTTCCCTGCTTAGGCTGTTGCCCCCGCGACCCGACCTCGGATAAGCGGAAGATGATGATGATGATGATGAAAAGTACTATCTACTCTAGACATGGCTATGTAAAACGGAATAACTCTTAAACATATCAGCATCCTTCAACACTATGTTGGCATCACAAGATCCACAGAAAAGCCAAAGAAAGAAACTAAAAAGTTCAGTTTGTTCCGCATACATATTGAATTTGGGGTTCTAACAGAACCTTGGTAAAACAGCGGAACACTGCACACGACAAACTACGACTCATTTCCATCAAACACATTAAAGCCTTCGCTGCTTTCTAAGAACCGGAGTGGCTCGTCAAAAAAGGAAACGTTTCGAAGACTTCCCTGGAAGCCCCTCGAAAACAACCTCCACGTCAGGACTGATATGTCGGTGTGCAGTTCGAATCCTCCAAAGTACAACAGTCCGCCATAGTTCAAGGCTACGTATCGTCCGAGTGGCTCCACGTCCTCGCTTAGAATCCTTGTGTGGTTTAAGTCCGCTTGGATGACAGTAGAGTTGACCACAAAGGAGACGTGGTGCCACGTGTGGCAGCACAATGTCGGACTGGCAGACAGAGAAACGATCGAAACGTTCTCGCCGAGATTAACGGCCACTTTAAGTCGTCCTTTCTCAAGCCCGACAGCCAGGAAATCATCGTCCTCATGTCCCGCCTTTCCTAACCACATGATCAGACAGTCAGTCGTGTCCGCACGGAAGCTGAACGACACCCGAGTGTATCTCAAATGTCTCCTGTTGTACTTTCCATCCCGGTATTTCACATGCGACTGTCCCACGAACTTCAAAGTACCAGTGTTTACCTCTCTGGTGCAGTACCTCCCTCCCCACCCTAGGGGGCAAATGCAGCGATAGGAAGCGACGCCGACCGGTGCACAAACGGCGCCTTGCCCGCAGATGTTGTTGACGCAGCTGAGCGACTGGTCACAAAGCGGGCCGGTCCACGGCGACGGACACTCGCACGTGACGGCGTCATTTCCCGTCGAGCTGCATCGACCTCCGTTCTTGCACACTTTGTATCCGCAGGCGCCCCCGTCCCAGTCGCCGACATTCGCCCCGCTGAGAGCTCCTCTCTCCGTCAACTCCAGCTCCAGCCCGTTCAGGATCACTTCCCGTATTCCGCCGACGAACCCCGGCGGTTCTCCTCCCGTGGCGTCTGCGGGTATCAGAGCGGGGACGCCGCCGACGAAGACGTCGGTGGTGACGTCCAGGGAGCTCATCTTCTCCGTGGCATCGTGCGTCACCTCCTCGCCATCCAGGGTTAGGAATCCGCGCCGACCGATCCGACCTGCCGTGACGGTGTGCCAGGTTCTAGCGTGCAGGTCTACTCTGTTAACGCTTCGAAGGACGTGGGTAGCGTCTCCGAGATTGTACCTCAGCTGCACCACATTGGACGTCAAAGACAGGCAGATGAAGTCCCCTGCAGGAAATAAAACAGAACCAAAATGAAATAAAACACATTAGATGTTATAGACCGTGCCTGAAACACTTCCTACAAATTACTCAAAGTCTCGACACTTTGGTCAATCCGCCTTATTTACACCAATCAAATTTGTTTGGTCAACAAGTCAACTGTTTAACCAAAACTTTTGTTTCTCTCTTGTGTAGACAAAGCAGGAACAACAATATTTAAAAATACCTCAACTCTTTGTTGGTCAAACGGCACAATTGTCGTCCTCCCGCATAATTTAGTTGAGACCTACTTCATGTTCCGGTCTACAGCACTAAGGCTTCTGGGTAATGAAGTACAAAACCCAAAACCAGTGAAGTTGGCATGTTGTGTAAATTGTAAATAAAAACAGAATACAATGATTTGCAAATCCATCCATCCATCCATCCATCCATTTTCTACCGCTTATTCCCTTTCGGGGTCGCGGGGGGGCGCTGGCGCCTATCTCAGCTACAATCGGGCGGAAGGCGGGGTACAGCCTGGACAAGTCGCCACCTCATCGCAGGGCCAACACAGATAGACAGACAACATTCACACTCACATTCACACACTAGGGCCAATTTAGTGTTGCCAATCAACCTATCCCCAGGTGCATGTCTTTGGAAGTGGGAGGAAGCCGGAGTACCCGGAGGGAACCCACGCATTCACGGGGAGAACATGCAAACTCCACACAGAAAGATCCTCAGCCTGGATTTGAACCCAGGACTGCAGGAACTTCGTATTGTGAGGCAGACGCACTAACCCCTCTGCCACCGTGAAGCCCCGATTTGCAAATCCTTTTCAACCTATATTCAATTGAATAGACTGCAAAGACAAGATACTTAACATTCAGACTGTAAAACTTTGTTATTTTTTGCGAATATTAGCTCATTTGGAATTTGATGCCTGCAACATGTTTCAAAAAGGTGGCACAAGTGGCAAAAAAGACTGATAAAAGTTGAGTAAAGCTTATCGAACACCTATGTGGAACATCCCACAGGTGAACAGGCTAATTGGGAACAGGTGGGCGTATAAAATACTACACGGTCTAGCTCCAGCCTATCTTGCCGATTATATTGTACCATATGTCCCGGCAAGAAATCTGCGTTCAAAAGACTCCGGCTTATTAGTGATTCCCACAGTCCAAAAAAAGTCTGCGGGCTATAGAGCGTTTTCCGTTCGGGCTCCAGTACTCTGGAATTCCCTCCCGGTAACAGTTCGAGATGCCACCTCAGTAGAAGCATTTAAGTCTCACCTTAAAACTCATTTGTATACTCTAGCCCAGGGGTCGGGAACTTTTTTGGCTGAGAGAGCCAAGAAAGCCAAATATTTTAAAATGTATTTCTGTAAGAACCATATAATATATATTTTTAACACAGAACACAACTAAACGCGTGCATTTTTAAGTAAGACCAACATTTCTAGAGTATAATACGTCTCTTATTCTTTGGAATAACATTGTTATTCTGATGCTAACTGTGGAGGGGACGTGGCCTGCGGGCCTGCAGCGAAGCACGGTGTGCCAGGACCGGCCTCGAAATCAGCGACAGGTGCGCAGATGGCCCATCTGGGCCTTGTTATCTAATCACCTGTCGCTCTGTTATAAGCAGCAGCCAGGAGGAGAGACGGGGTTGAAACTGGAGCCAATTTTTGATTTGTTTTATTCTTTTGTTTTTGTTGACTTAACTTTTTTGCTTTGTTTTTTCCCTTTTTATTTTTGTTTTGTGCTTTTTGTATAATTTGTCTTGTTCTTTTTCTTCTTTTTTGTTAATATCATTATTTTTTTGTTTTTCATTTGTTTTTAAATCTTTTTTTGTTGTTTTTGTTGTCTTTTTTTTCCCTTTGGTTTTTCCCTTTTATTTATTTTTTTGTTTTTTGTATAATTTTTATTGTTTTTCTTCTATTTGGTTTTTCTTATTTATTTTTCATTTTAAATTTGTTTTTTAATCTTTTTGTTTCTTCCTTTTGTTTCTGCTGTCTTCATTTTTTTTCCTTTGGTTTTTCCCTTCTTTTTTTGTATAATTGAAAAATAAAACAATATTGTAACCCTGAAACAGGTTAACCAATAATAAATAAATTACTTCTTACCATTAACGCAACATCTTGAACATAAAAAAGCATGAGAATGTTTTATATTTTGAACGTTATTTTTAACCAGTGGAATTATTCATTACTTATCGTGCCAAGCGATGTCAGCTCAGATTTATCTGAGAGCCAGATGCAGTCATCAAAAGAGCCACATCTGGCTCGAGAGCCATAGGTTCCTTACCCCTACTCTAGCCTTTAAATAGACTCCCTTTTTAGACCAGTTGATCTGCCTTTTCTTTTCTTTTTCTCCTCTGTCCCACTCTCCCTTGTGGAGGGGGTCCGGTCCGGTGGCCATGGATAAAATACTGGCTGTCCAGAGTTGGGACCCAGGATGGACCGCTCGTCCAGAGTCAGGACCCAGGATGGACCGCTCGCCTGTGTATCGGTTCGGGACATCTCTGCGCGGCTGATCCGCCTCCGCTTGGGATGGTTTCCTGTTGGCTCCACTATGGACGGGACTCTCGCTACTGTGTCGGATCCACTTTGGACTGGACTCTCATGGTTGTGTAGGATCCACTATGGATTGAACTTTCACAGTATCATGTTAGACCCGCTCAACATCCATTGCTTTCAGTCCCCTAGGGGGGACCGAAAGGTTTCTCATAGTCATCATTGTCACTGTCACCAACGTCCCACTGGGTTGAGTTTTCCTTGCCCTTATGTGGGCTCTACCGAGGACGTCGTTGTGGTTTGTGTTGTGGTTTGTGCAGCCCTTTGAGACACTGGTGATCTAGGGCTATATAAATAAACATTGATTGATTGATGATTGATGATTGGGTGTACAAGCAGCTTCCATGAAATGCTCAGTCATTCACAAACAAGGGTGGGGCGAGGGTCAACATTTTGTGAACAAATGTGTGACCAAATTGTCGTACAGTTTAAGAACCACATTTGTCAACGAGCTATTGCAAGGAATTTAGGAATTTCACCATCTACGGTCCGTAATATCATCAAAAGGTTCAGAGAATCTGGAGAAATCACTGCACGTAAGCGATGATATTACGGACCTTCGTACTGCATCAAAAAGCGACATCAGTATGTAAAGGATATCACAATACATTAGAAAAATGTCAATGCACCGAACATTATTTTAAACTATTGTCAGAACGGGGGCTAAGGTGTGGTTTGTGTTCCCGGAATGCAAAGGAAGGTGACGGGACATGGCGTGAAGGTAAAAACATATATTAATTTATCTATTAAAAAAAGGGCAAACTAAAGGCGCCCACAAGGCGGAGAACAAACTTGGCTAAAAAAACAAAAACTACCACAAAGGCAAAACTATGGATATGAAACAAAAGACTCTCTAAACGTGATATGAATAAATACAACTGACTTGGAAGGAAATGAGCAGAGCGATACATAACCAGAGTGAACAGAGCATAGAGCAACAACAATGACGCCTGGCTGACTGCCTGGCAACTACAAGCTTCAATAATAGTGACATGATTAACATAGGTGCGTGTGTCCTAAGCAAATCAGGTGCGTGAGTCCAAATGAGTACAGGGGAAACCAATGAGTTGTCATGGAAACAAAACAAGGGAGTGAAAAAACAGGAACTAATGAGTCTTGAAGTAACATAACACAACTAAACAAAACATGATCACATAACATACCCATTTAAATGTACTACAATGCATGATGGGAAAAATGCAAAACTCTCTGTACATTGTAGAAAATTATAATATTTGTTAATTATATAGCCATTATTCAGCCAAATATTTTTAGCCCAAGGCGTTCTCCAGCTCAAATGTTTGGACACCTCTGAGCGACAGTATACTTCTTCTTTAAATCAGCAAAATATGAAGGAAATGGAACTTGTCAAAATGCCATTTTACTTGTTTACATGTCTCAGATTCTAGTACATATTACTGAAGATAAGCTAATTGTTCCAAGAAAATACATTATTTTTCAAATTAATTAGGGTGACACTTTTAATTGTCCATAGAAGTGAGTTTCTCCATATATGCTGGGATAGGCCCCAGCTCACCTGTGACCGCACAGAGCATAAGCAGTAAAAAATATACTGTACATATGCAGTCGTGGTCAAAAGTTTGTACACTTGTAAAGACCATAATGTCATGGCTGTCTCGAGTTTCCTATCATTTCTACAACTCTTATTTGGTGTGATAGAGTGATTGGAGCACATACTTGTTGGTCACAAAAAACATTCATGAAGTTTGGTTCTTTTATGAATTTATTATGGGTCTACTGAAAATGTGACCAAATCTGCTGGGTCAAAAGTATACATACAGAAATGTTAATATTTGGTTACATGTCCCTAGGGCAAGTTTCACTGCAATAAGGCGCTTTAGGTAGCCATCCACAAGCTTCTGGTTGAATTGTTGATCACTCCTCTTGACAAAATAGGTGCAGTTCAACTAAATGTGTTGCTTTTCTGACATGGACTTGTTTCTTCAGCGGACTTTCTTTCTTCACACGTTAAGTCAGGACTTTGGGAAGGCCATTCTAAAACCTTAATTCTAGCCTGTTTTAGCCATTCCTTTACCACTTTTGATGTGTGTTTAGGGTCATTTTCCTGTTGGAACACCCACCTGCATCCAAGACCCAACCTGAGGATTTTAGATTGTCCTTAAGAATTTGGAGGTAAACCTTTTTCATTGTCCAATTTAAAGCACCAGTTCCATTGGTAGCAAAACAGGCCCAGAGTATAATATTTCCACCACCAGGCTTGATGGTAGGCATTAAAAAATCAATTCGAATACGAAACGAATCGTTTATGTTGTGCGATTCAGAATCGATTCTAATTTTTAAAAAAATAGATTTTTTTTATTTATTTGAATTTTATTTTATTTTTTAATTTTTTTAATCAATCCAACAAACCACTACACAGCAATACCATAACAATGCAATCCAATTCCAAAACCAAACCTGACCCAGCAACACTCAGAACTGCAATAAACAGAGCAATTGAGAGGAGACACAAACACGACACAGAACAAACCAAAAGTAGTGAAACAAAAATGAATATTATCAACAACAGTATCAATATTAGTTAGAATTTCAGCATAGCAGTGATTAAAAATCCCTCTCTGACATTATCATTAGACATTTAGAAAAATAAAGAAAAAGAACAATAGTGTCACAGTGGCTTACACTTGCATCGCATCTCATAAGCTTGACAACACTCTGTGTCCAATGTTTTCACAAAGATAAAATAAGTCATATTTTTGGTTCGTTTAATAGTTAAAACAAATTTACATTATTGAAATCAGTTGATAAAACATTGTCCTTTATAATTATAAAAACTTTTTACAAAAATCTACAACTCTGCTTGTATGTCAGCAGACTGGGGTAGATCCTGCTGAAATCCTATGTATTTAATGAATACAGAATCGTTTTAAATCGGGAAAAAAAAATAGTTTTTGAATCGAGAATCGAATCGAATCGAAAAAAATTGAAATATTATCGAATCGTGAACCCAAGAATCGATATTGAATCAAATCGTGGGACACCCAAAGATTCACAGCGCTAGTAGGCCTGGTATTCCTGGGATTAAAGACCTCACCTTTCCTCCTCCAAACATATTGCTGGGTATTGTGGCCAAACAGCTCAATTTTTGTTTCATCTGACCACAGATCTTTCCTCCAGAGGGTCTTATCTCTGTCCATGTGATGTCAGATGAAACAAAAATTGAGCTGTTTGGCCACAATACCCAGCAATATGTTAGACCAGGGGTCACCAACGCCGTGCCCGCGGGCACCAGGTAGCCCGTAAGGACCAGATGAGTCGCCCGCTGGCCTGTTCTAAAAATATCAATCAATCAATCAATCAATCAATGTTTATTTATATAGCCCCAAATCACAAATGTCTCAAAGGACTGCACAAATCATTACGACTACAACATCCTCGGAAGAACCCACAAAAGGGCAAGGAAAACTCACACCCAGTGGGCAGGGAGAATTCACATCCAGTGGGACGCCAGTGACAATGCTGACTATGAGAAACCTTGGAGAGGACCTCAGATGTGGGCAACCTCCCCCCCCCCTCTAGGGGACCGAAAGCAATGGATGTCGAGCAGGTCTAAAAAATAGCTCAAATAGCAGCACTTACCAGTGAGCTGCCTCTATTTTTTAAATTGTATTTATTTACTAGCAAGCTGGTCTCGCTTTGCTCGACATTTTTAATTCTAAGAGAGACAAAACTCAAATAGAATTTGAAAATCCAAGAAAATATTTTAAAGACTTGGTCTTCACTTGTTTAAATAAATTAATTAATTTTTTTTACTTTGCTTCTTACAACTTTCAGAAAGACAATTTTAGAGAAAAATACAACCTTAAAAATGATTTTAGGATTTTTAAACACATATACCTTTTCACCTTTTTAAATTCCTTCATCTTCTTTCCTGACAATTGAAATCAATGTCCAAGTAATTTTTTTTTATTGTAAAGAATAATAAATACATTTTAATTTAATTCTTCATTTTAGCTTCTGTTTTTTCGACAAAGAATATTTGTGAAATATTTCTTCAAACTTATTATGAGTAAAATTGAAAAAAATTATTCTGGGAAATCTAGAAAATCTGTAGAATCAAATTTAAATCTTATTTCAAAGTCTTTAGAATTTGTTTTAAAAAATTTGTTCTTGAAAATCTATAAGAAATAATGATTTGTCTTTGTTAGAAATATTGCTTGGTTCCAATTTGTTATATATTCTAACAAAGTGCAGATTGGATTTCAACCTATTTAAAATATGTGTTCAAAATTCTAAAATTAATCTTAACCAGGAAAAATTACTAATGATGCTCCATAAATTATTTTTTAGATTTTTTCAAAAACATTCGAATCGGCTATTTTTTCTCTTCATTTTTTTCAATTGAATTTTGAATTTTAAAGAGTTGAAATTTAAGATAAACTGTTTCAAAATTAAATTTTCTTTTTTTTTTTTGTATTTTTTCCTCTTTTAAACCTTTCAATTTAGTGTTTTTTTTCATATTTTATTCCCTACAAAAAACCTTCCGTAAATGGAAAAAAAATGTACGACGGAATGACGGACTAAATTACATTTTTTTTTAAATATATATGGAGATTCATTTATTAAAGGTAAATTGAGCAAATTGGCTATTTCTGGCAATTTATTTAAGTGTGTATCAAACTGGTAGCCCTTCGCATTAATCAGTACCCAAGATGTAGCTCTTGGTTTCAAAAAGGTTGGTGACCCCTGTGTTAAACCATTAATACATTCATAAAAGAACCCAAATTCCTGAATGTTTTTTGTGACCAACAAGTATGTGCTCCAATCACTCTATCACAAAAAAAAAGAGAGTTGTAGAAATGATTGGCATTCTTGTACACTTTTGTATATTTGAAGTGCCAATATGTAATCTTACCAGCTCTCTCCCCAAGACGCTGAGCTATATAAACAAGGACGCCCCCAGGTGACAAAGGCTGGAACTGCAGCTGCAACACAGTCCTGTGCCTGACATTCATTGGAGGGAAGGACATCCACGAGGACTGTTCTGCACTGAAGGATGGATCGCTGATGCTCACAGCTGAAACGGGGACAAAAGCGCTAGGTTAAATAATTGCGGAGCAAAACGCTTCCTTGTTGACAAAAACAAAACACGTGTTAATGATGAAGATTTGCTTCGACGGCGTGACCTTTCTCGCAGTGGAGTCCCGCCGTGCCCAGGGGACACTGACAGGTATATCCATTGGGAAGAGGGATGCAGGTGGAGCCGTGGGCGCACAGAGGCGGGGGAATGTGCGCTGCATCGCACACCCACACCTTCTCCGAGCAGAGCGCTCCTTTCAATCCAAAAGGGCACTGGCAACTTGCAGGAGGAAACACAACCTTACTGTTAATAGTTCATAAAAAAAAAAAAAAAATCAAACCTCAAATATATTTGGACTTACTACACGGACGAACCGGAGTCCATGCATGTCCCTCCATTCCTGCACTGGACATGAACACAAGGGTCGAGACCACACTGGCCCACACTTCTCCCATAGGCTGGATGGCCCACAGTTTGGAATGTTCCATTTCTTCTTGTTCGAAAGTGCACATCCAAAATGCATCCTTAAAAAAAAAAAAAACAGACAAGGAAACTGTGTTTCAGAAGCATGGCGGGCTAAACACCACAATGGCAGTAGCATTAAAAGATTACAGTTGGTACAAAATGCGGCTGCTAGACTTTTGACAAGAACAAGAAAGTTTGATCACATTACGCCTGTACTGGCTCACCTGCACTGGCTTCCTGTGCACTTAAGATGTGACTTTAAGGTTTTACTACTTACGTATAAAATACTACACGGTCTAGCTCCATCCTATCTTGCCGATTGTATTGTACCGTATGTCTCGGCAAGAAATCTGCGTTCAAAAGACTCCGGCTTATTAGTGATTCCTAGAGCCCAAAAAAAGTCTGCGGGCTATAGAGCGTTTTCCGTTCGGGCTCCAGTACTCTGGAATGCCCTCCCGGTAACAGTTCGAGATGCTACCTCAGTAGAAGCATTTAAGTCTCACCTTAAAACTCATCTGTATACTCTAGCCTTTAAATAGACCTCCTTTTTAGACCAGTTGATCTGCCGCTTCTTTTCTTTCTCCTATGTCCCCCCCTCCCTTGTGGAGGGGGTCCGGTCTGATGACCATGGATGAAGTACTGGCTGTCCAGAGTCGAGACCCAGGATGGACCGCTCGCCTGTATCGGTTGGGGACATCTCTACGCTGCTGAGCCACTTGAGATGGTTTCCTGTGGACGGGACTCTCGCTGCTGTCTTGGATCCGCTTGAACTGAACTCTCGCGGCTGTGTTGGAGCCACTATGGATTGAACTTTCACAGTATCATGTTAGACCCGCTCGACATCCATTGCTTTCGGTCCCCTAGAGGGGGGAGGTTGCCCACATCTGAGGTCCTCTCCAAGGTTTCTCATAGTCAGCATTGTCACTGGCGTCCCACTGGATGTGAATTCTCCCTGCCCACTGGGTGTGAGTTTTCCTTGCCCTTTTGTGGGTTCTTCCGAGGATGTTGTAGTCGTAATGATTTGTGCAGTCCTTTGAGACATTTGTGATTTGGGGCTATATAAATAAACATTGATTGATTGATTGATTGATTGATTGAACACACAAGGCCAAACTGCTAATAAACGTGAGAAAATATAATACAGTGCATAGAACTACCGGGTCATACGTCACGATGTTTATTCTACTGATGAATGTGATTACATGTTTCTTTTAAAACTCAAAATAACACTCTTTATAAGCAAGTAATGTTTTTTCCAACAATACATGTGAATGTAGCATTGATTCAATTATTACAATTCTGATAGGTACTTTTTAAACAATGTGAATATAACATTTGGAGTGAAAGAAGAGTCAAATGTTCCAAAAATCAATACTATTTGGATTCAACAACTACATTGAGCAAAATGTATGCTGCGAAGAAAAAAAAAAGACAAAATTGTGATGATAACCATAGAAGCAGCAATGCAAAGTACAGTACAGCAGAGTTATGCTACACTTTTTCAGCAGGCGAGCTTTACAAATGACTAAGTCAAGGTGATCTAATGACCTCGAATTTAACTGTTTTATATATATATATATACACACACATCTAAATATATATATATACATATATATGTATATATATATATATATATATATATATATATATATATATATATGTCTTGATTGGATTATCCAGAGAATAGTGCTCGATACCGTGGTAGAGCGCAATATGTAGGTATGGGAAAAATCACAAGACTACTTCATCTCTACAGAACTGTTTCATGAGGGGTTCCCTTATGGCAGTGTGCCGGGCCTGGCCAAGGAGCAGCGAGAACACCAAGAAGCGCATATGCCAAATCTTCAAAGAAAACGGCCTACGGATCACGATTGAAGCCAACAAACAAACCGTCGACTTCCTCAACGTCATTTTCAACATGAGAAATAACAGCTACCAACCGTTCACGAAACCCAACACAACACTCCAATACGTGCACCATGACAGCAACCACCCACCCACCACAACGAAAAGAATACCTACCGGAATTAATAAAAGGCTATCGATGCTGTCATCGAGCAAAGCTGAATTCGACCAAGCAACCCCCCCGTACCAGAAAGCACTTGATGAAAGCGGATACAACTTCACCCTCACCTATGAACCCACTCCAGGAAACCAACCAAAAAAGAGCAGAAAACGAAACAACATCATCTGGTACAATCCGCCATTCAGCAAAAACGTCTCAACCAACATCGGCCACAAGTTCCTCACTCTGATCGACAAACACTTCCCCAAAGGCAACACCCTAAGAAAAATATTCAACAAGAACAACATTAAATTGAGCTACAGCTGTATGAATAACATACAACAAATCATTTCAAACCACAACAAAGTAATTGCAAAAGGACTGCCTACCCCCAGACCAAACAACTCTGAAACCAATAAGGAATGTAACTGTCGCAAGAAACCTGATTGCCCTCTCAGCGGGGGGTGCTTACAGACATCAGTCGTATACCAAGCAAAGGTAACACGCAAAGACATTAACACATCCGACACGTACGTAGGATTAACCGAAGGAGCGTTCAAAACAAGATGGAATAATCACAACGCCTCCTTTAGAAACCAGACTTTGCGGAATTCTACAGAACTCAGCAAACACATTTGGAACCTCAAAGACAATAATGTTGAATATTCAATAACATGGCAAATTCTTGCATCCAGCTCACCTTACAACAGTGGTAATAAAAGATGCAACCTATGCTTAAAAGAGAAACTGTTTATTATACATCATCCAGATCTATCATCCCTCAACAAGCGCAGTGAAATCATTTCAACATGCCGCCACAGATGGAACCACCTCCTAGGTAACACATGAGCCAATCACCACACCCTACGCCTGCCTGTACCCACCCACTCTGTGCCCTATATAAACCATTGTATGTGAATGCTTCCATTAAAATCTCCTGATGATTGAGGGAACCCCTCATGAAACAGTTCTGTAGAGATGAAGTAGTCTTGTGATTTTCCCACACCTATATATATATATATATATATATATATATATATATATATATATATATATATATATATATATATATATATATATATATATATATATATATATATATATATATATATATATACGAAGGTCCTGCAGTCCTGGGTTCAAATCCAGGCTCGGTATCTTTCTGTGTGGAGTTTGTATGTTCTCCCCGTGACTGCGTGGGTTCCCTCCGGGTACTCTCGCTTCCTCCCACCTCCAAAGACATGCACCTGAGGATAGGTTGATTGGCAACACTAAATTGGCCCTAATGTGTGAATGTGAGTGTGAATGTTGTCTGTCTATCTGTGTTGGCCCTGCGATGAGGTAGTGACTTGTCCAGGGTGTACGCCGCCTTCCGCCCAATTGTAACTGAGATAGGCGCCAGCGCCCCCCGTGACCGCAAAGGGAATAAGCAGTAGAATGTGTATATATATATGACAACAGTCGTGACTTCCTTCCAAATGCTGCAATCTTCCTGAATTTTTTAACCCTGAGTTGCATGGTGCTGCGAGAACACTCTCAACGCTGCTCGCAGCTTAAATGGTGTTTGTTGTCTCTTATGAAGTCTGCAGTGAGTAGTAATCAGTGACGATGTCGAAGGAAAAAGCGAAAAATGTGATGTGTTTGTGAAATTATTATTAGTATGCTCAAAATGAGCAAAATACGTAAATATTGCACCTGTTACTACATTACATATATACTTACAGTGTGCACAAAAAACGTTGATGGAGGTGTTTGGATGTTTTTTTAGAGCTATAATGGCAAAATAGAGCGACTCTAAAAGGCTCCCTTATCAGCGGACTTTTGCTCGCATTTATTTACGAGTTAGAATGCAGGAAAAAAAAAGAATATATACAGTGGGGCAAAAAAGTATTTAGTCAGCCACCGATTGTGCAAGTTCTCCCACTTAAAATGATGACAGAGGTCTGTAATTTTCATCATAGGTACACTTCAACTGTGAGAGACAGAATGTGAAAAAAAATCCAGGAATTCACATTGAAAGAATTTTAAAGAATTTATTTGTAAATTATGGTGGAAAACAAGTATTTGGTCAACCATTCAAGGCTCTCAATGATGGAAGGAGGTTCTGGCTCAAAATCTCACGATACATGGCCCCATTCATTCTTTCCTTAACACGGATCAATCGTCCTGTCCCCTTAGCAGAAAAACAACCCCAAAGCATGATGTTTCCACCCCCATGCTTCACAGTAGGTATGGTGTTCTTGGGATGCAACTCAATATTCTTCTTCCTCCAAACACGACGAGTTGAGTTTATACCAAAAAGTTCTATTTTGGTTTCATCTGACCACATGACATTCTCCCAATCCTCTGCTGTATCATCCATGTATCCATTTTGGTACAATCTCAACTCGTCGTGTTTGGAGGAAGAAGAATACTGAGTTGCATCCCAAGAACACCATACCTAATGTGAAGCATGGGGGTGGAAACCTCACGCTTTGGGGCTGTTTTTCTGCTAAGGGGACAGGACGATTGATCCGTGTTAAGGAAAGAATGAATGGGGCCATGTATCGTGAGATTTTGAGCCAAAACCTCCTTCCATCAGTGAGAGCTTTGAATGGTTGACCAAATACTTATTTTCCACCATAATTTACAAATAAATTATTTAAAATTCCTACAATGTGAAATTTCTTTCCACATTCTGTCTCTCACAGTTGAAGTGTACCTATGATGAAAATTACAGAACTCTGTCATCATTTTAAGTGGGAGAACTTGCACAATCGGTGGCTGACTAAATACTTTTTTGCCCCACTGTCTTGCATAAGGATTGTGAATGATAGGGAAAAAAAAAAAAATCCCCCAAAAAAGTGCAGTCCCCCTTTAAATCCATGGAGAGAAGGCCATGCTGTCACATATTGCCAAAATAACAATAATGTGAAAGCTTTTCTCCCAGCATTCACACAATAATCAAACAAGTCTGTCACCAGCTGCCATCCAGCATCTCCCGTCCTGTTTGCCTTTTGCTTCCATAATTCAATTCCATCCAGGCAATATTTACTTTGGCCCGTACCTGCACAGCAAGAAGAGTCCCCCCCCCCCCCCCCCTCCCCCTTCTACTGCACTACTCACTGGCACAAACAGGATGCAGAAGAAATGTCATGCTCGTTCATGAATATTCATGCACTGATGCCATCTACTTGGCAGACTCAAGTGACGGTTGCAGTAAACACTCACACAGCACATAGACTTATAAAATATAGACAGTATATTTTGAATCCGTCCAACGCCCGGGCTTCAGGCGGCGCCGAGTGGATGACCCTAATAGAAATGTTTGCATGGGACGGTGTCGAGACTCGACAAACACTCTTCCCAGTTGCTTGTTATTTGATCAGCGGCTCAAATTGACTGACTGATTCATTTCAGGAGTCACCGCGTCTCCTCCGCCACCTTTCCACAGGGGGAGTGTGGATGTGTTGATAACCGGGAGTGGAGTGCATTATCAGTGTGTTCACTGCCAGCCATCATGATTAGGGCTCCGGGAAGGTCACCCAGATCTGATTAGACGCCCATGAGTTCTCATTACATCCTCTGCACCGGGGCCATGCCTGCACCGGTGTTGAGCTTACCAATATCTAGGGCCGTGTCGGGCACTTTACGTGAACTGAATCCTCACCGCGGCTGATTTAATTTTTTTTTTTGCCTCGGTTTACTGCGATGAGGTGGCGACTTGTCCAGGGTGTACCCCGCCTTCCGCCCGATTGTAGCTGAGATAGGCGCCAGCGCCCCCCGCGACCCCGAAAGGGAATAAGCGGTAGAAAATGGATGGATGGATGGATGGGTTTACTCCTAATTGAAGCTGGAATAACGAATGTGGTTGCGATGGCATCCGTC
Source organism: Nerophis ophidion (assembly GCF_033978795.1). Taxonomy (NCBI): domain Eukaryota; kingdom Metazoa; phylum Chordata; class Actinopteri; order Syngnathiformes; family Syngnathidae; genus Nerophis; species Nerophis ophidion. Next base: position 13,823,111 of record NC_084619.1, read on the forward strand.
AGTCAGTTTATTTCCAATCACTAAAATAAAATAAATTTTCATGCATGTACAGTCACCATCAAAAGTTTACATACACTTGTCAAGAACATAATGTCATGGCTGTCTTGAGTTTCCAATCATTTCTACGACTCTTATTTTTTTGTGATAGAGTGATTGGAGCACATACTTGTAGGTTACAAAAAAACATTCATGAAGTTTGGTTCTTTGATGAATTTACTATGAGTCTACTGAAAATGTGACCAAATTTGCTGGGTCAAAAGTATACATACAGCAATGTTAATACAAACCCCGTTTCCATATAAGCTAGGAAAATGTGTCAGATGTAAATATAAACGGAATACAATGATTTGCCAATCATTTTCAACCCATATTCAGTTGAATGCACTACAAAGACTAGATATTTGATGTTCAAACTCATAAACTTTTTTTTTTTTTTTTGAAAATAATAATTAACTTAGAATTTCATGGCTGCAACATGTGCCAAAGTAGTTGGGAAAGGGCATGTTCACTGGATGTGAATTCTCCCTGCCCACTGGGTGTGAGTTTTCCTTGCCCTTTTGTGGGTTCTTCCGAGGATGTTGTAGTCGTAATGATTTGTGCAGTCCTTTGAGACATTTGTGATTTAGGGCTATATAAATAAACATTGATTGATTGATTGATTGATTGATTCACTACTGTGTTACATCACCTTTTCTTTTAACAACACTCAATAAACGTTTGGGAACTGAGGAAACTAATTGTTGAAGCTTTGAAATTGGAATTCTTTCCCATTCTTGTTTTATGTAGAGCTTCAGTCATTCAACAGTCCGGGGTCTCCGCTGTCGTATTTTAGGCTTCATAATGCACCACACATTTTTGATGGGAGACCGGTCTGGACTGCAGGCGGGCCTGGAAACTACCCGCAATCTTTTACTACGAAACCACGCTGTTGTAACATGTGGCTTGGCATTGTCTTTCTGAAATAAGCAGGGGCGTCCATGATAACGTTGCTTGGATGACAACATATGTTGCTCCAAAACCTGTATGGAACATTTAGCATTAATGGTGCCTTCACAGATGTTTAAGTTACCCATGCTTTGGGCACTAATACACCCCCATACCATCACACATGCTGCCTTTTGAACTTTGCGCCTATAACAATCCGGATGGTTATATTCCTCTTTCTTCCGGAGGACACCACGTCAACAGTTTCCAAATATAATTTGAAATGTGGACTCGTCAGACCACGGAACACCTTTCCACTTCACATCAGTCCATCTTAGATGAGTTTGGGCCCTCGTTCCTGCGTGTTGTTGATAAATGGCTTTCGCTTTGCATAGTAGAGTTTTAACTTGCACTTACAGATGTAGCAACCAACTAAAGTTACTGACAGTGGTTTTATGAAGTGTTCCTGAGCCCATGTGGTGATATCCTTTACACACAGATGTCTATTTTTGATGCAGTAACGCCTGAGGGATCAACGGTCTGTGATATCATCGCCTACATGCAGTGATTTCTCTAGATTCTCTGAACCTTTTGATGATTTTACGGACCGTAGATGGTAAAATCCCTAAATTTCTTGCAATAGCTCGTTGAGAAATGTTGTTCTAAAACTGTTCAACAATTTGTTTACAAATTGGTGACCCTTGCCCCATCCTTGTTTGTGAATTACGTAGCATTTCATGGAAGCTGCTTTTATATCCAATCATGGCACCCACCTGTTCCCAATTAGCCTGCACACCTGTGGGATGTTCCAAATAAGTGTTTGATGAGAATTTCTCAACTTTATCAGTATTTATTGACACCTTTCCCAACTTTTTTGTCACATGTTGCTGGCATCAAATTCCAAAGTTAATGATTATTTGCAAAAAAAAAATGTTTATCAGTTTGAACATCAAATGTGTTGTCTTTGTAGCATATTCAACTGAATATGGGTTGAAAATGATTTGCAAATCATTGTATTCCGTTTATATTTACATCTAACACAATTTCCCAACTCATATGGAAACGGGGTTTGTATTTGGTTACATGTCCCTTGGCAAGTTTCACTGCAATAAGGCGCTTTTGGTAGCCATCCACAAGCTTCTGGTTGAATATTTGACCACTCCTGACACAATTGGTGCAGTTAAACTAAATTTGTTGATTTTCTGACATGAACTTGTTTCTTCAGCATTGTCCACACGTTTCAGTCAGGACTTTGGGAAGGCCATTCTAAAAACCTTAATTCTAGCCTGATTCAGCCATTCCATTACCACTTTTGACGTGTGTTTGGGGTCATTGTCCTGTTGGAACGCCCAACTGTGCCCAAGATCCAACCTCCGTCCTGATGATTTTAGGTTGTCCTGAAAAATTTGGAGGTAATCCTCCTTTTTTATTGTCCCATTTACTCTCTGTAAAACACCATTTTGCTCCGTATTGTGGCCACACAGCTCAATTTTTGTTTCATCTGACCACAGAACTTTCTTCCAGAAGGTCTTATCTTTGTCCATGTGACGTCAGATGAAACAAACATTTTAGAATGTTGTAGAAATTATTGGAAACTCAAGACTTCCATGACATTTTGTTCTTTACAAGTGTAATGTATACTTTTGATCTCGGCTGTAAGTGGCATGTTCATTTCATTCGATTGTTGACCAAATGTTGTGTGCCTCCGATACACTAGATCATGGGTGTCAAACTCTGGCCCGCGGGCCAAATTTGGCCCGCCCTGTAATTTCATTTGGCCCTTGAGGCAATATGAAATTAACATTAGAGTTGGCCCTCTGGTATTATAAAGCGGCGGTGCCGCTGTAACACCGCATTCACCACTAATACTCATACATGCCAACCCTCCCGATTTTCCCGGACTCCCAAATTTCAATGCCCCTCCCAAAAATCTCCCGGGGTAACCATTCTCCCGAATTTCTCCCCATTTCTACCCGGACGACAATATTGGGGGCGTGCATTAATGGCACTGCCTTTAGCGTCCTCTACAACCTGTCGTCTCGTCTGCTTTTCCTACATTGAAATCGCGTGCCAACCCAGTCACATAATATATGCGGCTTTTACACACACACACACACACACACACACAAGTGAATGCCACGCATACTTGTTCAACAGCCATACAGGTCACACTGAGGGTGGCCGTATAAATAACTTTAACAATCTTACAAATATGCACCACACTGTGAACCCACACCAAACAAGAATAACAAACACATTTCGGGAGAACACTCGCACCGTAACACAACATAAACACAACAGAACAAATACCCAAAATCCCTTGCAGCACTAACTCTTCCAGGACGCTACAATATACACCCCCCCAAGCAATAATTAACATTTTACTCATGCACTTTCTCTTGCTACTTCAAGGCTTGAATGTTTGATTCATCCATTATTGTTATTTTATTTGCAAATGTATTATTAGCCTGTGGAAAAAGTTTATTTTGATATTTACTTCAGAGGGCTGCAAATAGAAAAGAGGCATTCAATTTTTATTAAAATGTTATTTGATATGCCATTGATATTTTTTAATGATTATTATTTAAAACTCGATTTGACATGTCACTATAAAGTTATATAAGCCTTGCTTGTTCAATATTCGATGCAAAACTTGTTTGGGTCCCTATTAAAAAGGTTAATCTGTTCAACCTTGGCCCGCGGCTCTGTTCAGTTTAGAATTTTGGCCCACTCTGTATTTGAGTTTGACACCCCTGCACTAGGGGGTGATTGGGATTGTGGGTAGAGGAAAAGGATGCTACATGCTATTAGCTGAAATAGTAATGCTGTGTACATGATTTTATAATTTGGGCTGTCAAATTGAATACATTAACACAGCGATTCCTAACCTTATTGTTGGGCAGTGAGCACCAAAAAGGATTTGTGACTTTGTAAGCTAATCTGTGCCGATAACAATGCATACATGTTGTTTAATTTGGTGAAAAAGTCAATGAGTTCAATGGGAAGTAGGCCTGATTAAGATATGAGTATTATCATGTGTTGCCTTGCTAATAAGTAAGAGTCACTGCACTTTTTTTTTGTATTTGTCTTATTTTATTTACAATGAGTGTATCGGATAATTTTTTATTTTCTTTTTAACTGAGTCTAAGGTCGTTGGCCAGCCTTCTGGACAGTTTTCATGCAACCTTTGGGCAGGTTTAATGCCAATAATTCACACTCCAGTCTTACTTGGGCTTTTTTCACCCATTTATTTGACATTTAAAAGCCTACTGAAACCCACTACTACCGACCACACAGTCTGATAGTTTATATATCAATGATGAAATATTAACATTGCAACACATGCCAATACGGCCTTTTTAGTTTACTAAATTGCAATTTTAAATTTCCCGCGGAGTTTCTTGTTGAAAATGTCGTGGAATGATGACGCATACGCGTGTAAGGAAATATTAGCGCTCCACAACATACACAGCTAAAAGTCGTCTCTGTTCATGGCGTAATTACACAGTATTTTGGACATCTGTGTTGCTGAATCCTTTGCAAATTGTTCATTTAAAAATGGAGACTATAAAGAAGAATGCTGTTGGTGGAAAGCGGTGGATTGCAGCTGCCTTTAGCACCGAGATACAGCCGGGGTTTCTTTGTTTGTTGTGAAGCAGCGAACATTTTTTCTCTACGTCAACCAGCATGTTTTTGGATGGGGAAATTGTGATATACAGTATATCTTACCGGAGACATCAGTGGATTATTCGTCGTCACGCAACAGCTGTGAGCTTGGCTCCTCGGCTTCTCTCTGAGACAGTGTGTGTTCACCACAGCCATCCGACCTCGAGGTATGTCTTTACAATCTTTACTTTACAATCTTTAAAATCTCACTAAAACAAGATTAAAACAATAAGCAGGGCTTTTCTATTAGCGGCCAAAAGTTGCGAACTTTATCGTCGATCTCCTCTACTAAATCCTTTCAGCAAAAATATGGCAATATCGCGAAATGTATGACACATAGAATGGACCTGCTATCTCCGTTTAAATAAGAAAATCTCATTTCAGTAGGCCTTTAAATTGATAGCTCAAATTAAGAGTGTTTTTAGATACAATATGTTACATTTTAGTTTGCAAGCAAACATGTGTGTTCCAAGCATTTATTGGCGTAGCAAATGTCGCGGTGAATCTCATAAGGTCCACCAGAAACATCTGGGCTTTCTCGCAAGATTGATCTTACAGCTTAAGTTCGACATAACTTTGTTTTTGGGAAGGAAGAAAGTAAGTGTGAAGGACAGTAGTGCGAAGAAGAAGTGGATGATATTAATTTAACTAAAGAAATAAATAATCCAAAACATTACAGTGTGTCAGAGCAAAGCAATTCATCTGAAACAGAATGATTGTAACGCCAGCCAGGAAAGTTAATATAATGTCGAAATGGTGGACATTTATCCATGAAAATATGCAAAAGCTGCTGATGGTGTGTCTGATGGGAGAAGTAGACGCTATGAAATACCATAGAAGTTGACTTTCCAACGTAGTAAAAACTGTACATTATTATTATATTACTTCATAAAATTAGTGTAGTTGTTAGTAGTAGACTCTATTGCAGTGGTTCTCAACCTTTTTTCACTGCTGTACCCCCTGTGAATTGCTTTTATAAATTCAAGTACTGTACCCCCTAATCACAGCAGAGAATTTTTGGTTGAAAAAAAGAGATAAAGAAGTAAAATACAGCACTATGTCATTACTTTCTGATTTATTTAATTGTACAACAGTGCAAAATATTGCTCATTTGTGGTGGTCTTTCTTGAACTATTTGGAAAAAAAGATATCAAAATAACTAAAAACTTGTTGAAAAATAAACAAGTGATTCCATTATAAATAAAGATTTCTACACATAGAAGTAATCATCAACCTAAAGTGCCCTCTTTGGGGATTGTAATAGAGATCCATCTGGATTCATGAACTTAATTCTACGCATTTCTTCACAAAAAAAAAAAAAAATCTATAACATCAATATTTATGGAACATGTCCACAAAAAAATCTAGCTGCAAACACTGAATATTGTGTCGTTGCATTTCTTTTCACAGTTTATGAACTTACATTCAGATTTTGTTGAAGTATTATTCAATAAATATATTTATAAAGGATTTTTGAATTGTTGCAATTTTTAGAATATTTAAAAAAATCTCACGTACCCCTTGGCATACCTTCAAGTACCCCCATTTGAGAACCACTGCTCTATTGCATTGTTTTATGCAGTACTTATTTTTCTTTAGTTTTACAGACATGATACATGTCAAAATTGTGCGATTTTAATTTCAACTGGAGGCGTTGATGTTTTGAAGTGAAAGCTTTGTCATGGAACCAATTAAGATCATACAGTATAATAATGTGTTCTACTCAGCATATTTCCTTTCATTTATATCCATTAATCGAGACTTTTGCAAAAACTAACTTTTTAGCTTTATGCTAATCCGTAAAGAAAAATATATAATTATTTGATTTTGTGAAACTGTACAAAAGCTCAATGGTGGGTAAAGTAGGCCTAATACGTTTATTGAAATGTGCTGCTAAATATCATACTTTTAAAAGGCAACTTTAAAACTAGTTTTTTTTAAATTTTATTTTAATCTTCTATTCTTTTCTCCCATACCCCCCCCTGTTTACCTGTATGTCATCTTTTTTGTAAGGGGCGCTGGAAGCCGGCAGACCCGTCAGCGATCCTGTTCTGTCTCCCTGTAATGTTTGTCTGATCTTGAATGGGATTGTGCTGAAAATTGTAATTTTCCTGAAGGAACTCTCCTGACGGAATAAATAAAGTACTCTCTAATCTAATCTAATCTAATCTAGTTGTTCAAAAATGCATTACATTTTTAAAAGTAAATTTGCCCACCACTGATCACAGCATACATTAACGACACTTGTTTTGGTCGACTGCACAGCTGTAGATTGCTTTATAGGAGCTGATCCAATCAACCTCCAAACTGTTCTGGCCTCCCTTTTCATTAGGCTTTACAAAAAGAGCCTGGGCAGGATGCCAAAGCGTCAGTGCTGAAAGTAGACGTCTTACCCTGAAAGCTTTGACGGAACCTGGAGCCGAATGGCAGCAGTTCAGCGCTGTACTCATTGTATCCGCCCACAAAGAGTTGCTTGACAACATGGAGGCTTCGCAGAGGTCCTGGAGACGAGCCTGTTCTGATTCTTTGTCCATCAACCTACAACAGACACATCATCACTCAAGCGAGTAAACCACTTCACATCTCACTTGTGTTGAAATACGATACCTGCAAATAGCTCAAAAAGGTTCATTATGTCTTCGCATTCGTATACTTTTAAAGGCCTACTGAAATGAGATTTTCTTTTTCAAACGGGGATAGCAGGTCCATTCTATGTGTCATACTTGATCATTTTGTGATATTGCCATATTTTTGCTGAAAGGATTTAGTAGAGGACGTTGACGATAAAGTTCGCAACTTTTGGTCGCTAATAAAAAAGCCTTGCCTTTACCGCAAGTAGCAGACGATGTGCGCGTGATGTCACGAGTTGTAGGGCTCCTCACATCCTCAGATTGTTTATAATCATAGCCTCCAGCAGCAAGAGCGATTCGGACCGAGAAAGCGACGATTTCCCCATTAATTTTAGGGAGGATGAAATATCCTTGGATGAGGAAAGTTAGAGAGAAGCACAGAAAAAAAGAAAAAGACAGGCAGTGGGAGCGATTCAGATGTTATTAGACATATTTACTAGGATAATTCTGGAAAATCCCTTATCAGCTTATTGTGTTAATAGTGTTTTAGTGAGATTATAAAGTCAAACCCGAAAGTCTCTAAGAGAAGCCAATGGAGGAGCCAAGATCACAGCTGCCTTTTTGACAGCTGCAGGAGGAGGTCGCATAATCCGCTCAAGTCTCCGGTAAGAGCCGACTTAATGTCACAAAATGTTCCCATCCAAAAACTTGCTGGTTGACATGCGGTAGAGAAACATGTTTGCTAAAGCTTCACAACTAACAAAGAAACACCCGCTGTGTATCGGTTGCTAAAGACAGCTGCAATCCACCGCTTTCCACCAACAGCATTCTTCTTAATAGTCTCCATTATTAATTGAACAAATTGCAAAAGATTCAGCAACACAGATGTCCAAATTACTGTGTAATTATGCGATGAAAAGAGACGACTTTTAGCCGTAAGTGGTGCTGGGCTAAAATGTCCCCTCCAACGTCACAAACACGCATCATCATACGCGTCAACATTCCGCGACGTTTTCAACAAGAAACTCCGCAGGAAATTTAAAATTATAATTTAGTAAACTAAAAAGGCCGTATTGGCATGTGTTGCAATGTTAATATTTCATCATTGATATATAAACTATCAGACTGCGTGGTCGGTAGTAGTGGGTTTCAGTAGGCCTTTAACTTTTCTTCTAGTCACACATTTTTTTTTTGGTACAGTGGAAAACATTGTACGAGAATTGAAAAGTAAAAGACCGCAATAAAGTATGAAGAGCCACAGAACAAAAAAAATAAACCCCTACATTCCATGTTTGTCATGCGGTTCCTGTATATATTTCAGGACATTTAGTTCATTCTACAATTTTTGGACCAAATTAAAGAGATTAGAGTGTCAGAAATCGAAGAAAAAAATATGAAATAAAACATGTTTTTTGAAAATGTAAAATTTTGAGTATGCAAACTATTCTCAACAGTGTAATAACTTTCAACATCTTTCTCAAAAAATTATCCTACAGCAGGAAAAGGACTCCTATGACCCCATAACTGGAAGAGGGTGTGTTAATCATGTCACAATGCGGTGCTGAAAATGATGGAAAGCGTCACTCTACATCAGTGTTTTTCAACCTTTTTTGAGCAGAGGCACATTTTTTTTGCGTTGAAAAAATGCAGAAGCACACCACCAGCAGAAATCATTAAACGTAACTAAGTTGACAGTAAAAAGTCGTCACAATTGTTGGATATGCCTTTAAACCATAACCAACCATGCATTAATATAGCTCTTGTCTATTTTTAGAATATTTAAAAAAAATCTCACGTACCCCTTGGCACACCTTCAAGTACCCCCAGGGGTAAGCATACCCCCATTTGAGAACCACTGCTCTATGGGGCACCCGCGGACTGGCCCCAAACACATTTTCTAAGCTTGGGTGTGTGAGTGACAGGAAAAAAAGCTTAACCTCTATTTTGTATGTAAAATTCTCTCAAACCCAAATATAAAACTCTTTTTTTAAGACTTTTATAAAATACTTTTATATTTGTGTCAATGGGGAATAATGACTCGACAATCACCTTCAGCCATCCTGTTTTGTTGGACCTTCCGAATGTGACCGTGTGGACATCCAGTTGCAGGTTCAGTCGGTCCGACACTATGGTTGCTATGCCTGATCCAAGGTTGAATTTATGCAGAACTCTCCCTTTCCGTAACCCCAGAACCAGGAAGTCGTCACCATCCGTGCCTGGAAATATACAAGGGGAATTATCCTAATTCAGTACTGCCATCAATACAGTCCAGAATATCAGTATAAATACAGCGGTACCTTTCTGAGCTGTATGCTTTTGTATGATTCAGTTTTAGGCCCAAGATTTTTTTTACCAAAAATAAGTATTTTATTTTACGATTAAAGGGGAACATTATCACAATTTCAAAAGGGTTAAAAACAATAAAAATCAGTTCCCAGTGGCTTGTTGTATTTTTTGAATTTTTTTTCAAAATTTTACCGGTCCCGGAATATCCCTAAATAAAGCTTTAAAGTGCCTTATTTTCGCTATCTTCGAAACCACTATCCATCTCCCTGTGACGTCATACAGTGCTGCCAATACATACAACATGGCGGTTACCACAGCAAGATATAGCGACATTAGCTCGGATTCAGACCCGGATTTCAGCGGTATAAACGATTCAACAGATTACGCATGTATTGAAACAGACGGTCAGAGTATGGAGGCAAATAGCGAAAACGAAATTGAAGAAGAAATTGAAGCTATTGAGCGAATAGCTATTGACGCTATTCGGCCAAAGCGTGGGTGTACCTAATGAAGTGGCCCATAGCATGGCTGCCTTATTAGCATCGCCGGTAAAATGTGCGGACCAAACGATCAGGACTTTCGCATCTTGTGACACTGGAGCAACTTAAATCCGTCGATTGGTAAGTGTTTGTTTCGCATTAAATGTGGGTATCTAGTTTCAAATGTACATACAGCTAGTGTAAATAGCATGATAGTATCGATTAGCATTGCATGTTAGCATCGATTAGCTGGCAGTCATGCCGTGACCAAATATGTCTGATTAGCACATAAGTCAACAACATCAACAAAACTCACCTTTGTGATTTCGTTGACTTAATCGTTGCAAATGCATCTGCAGGTTATCCATACATCTCTGTGCCATGTCTGTCTTAGCATCGCCGGTAAAATGGGCAGACACTCAATGGGGGTCTGGCGGCAGATTTCTTGCCAGTGGTGCAACTTGAATCCCTCCCTGTTAGTGTTGTTACACCCTCCAACAACACACCGACGAGGCATGATGTCTCCAAGGTTCCAAAAAATAGTCAAAAAAACGGAAAATAACAGAGCTGAGACCCGGTGTTTGTAATGTGAAAATGAATATGGCGGGTGTGTTACCTCGGTGACGTCACGTTCTGACGTCATCGCTAAAAGACCCATAAACAGAAAGGCGTTTAATTTTCCACTTGACACTCCTGTGGGGAAACTTTGCTTTGATCAAAAAAATTACAGAAAAATCCGCAGCTTATTCCAAAATGATTGTGTGTCTGTCTCCTATGTAATTTCCTTATGGAATAATGTTGTAAATGACATCTGTTGGATCAAAACGTGGTCCCTTCCTAACAGGTATTTACTTACCAACAAAGTCAAAGAGATATCATTTAAAATCATCCATCGCTATTACCCTGTAAAGACTGTGATGGTTAGATACAAGAAGGACATTGATGTTACCTGCACCTTTTGTAACATGCACCCAGAGACTGTCAACCACTTGTTTTGGACTTGTGAAAACACTCGATCACTATGGCAGGGCATCTGTCGCTTCATCCTGGACAATATTTATGACAAATTTGTGCTTTACTGTAAAGATGTGATTTTTGGTTTTACACTGTATGAACAAAAATTTGAAAAGGAATTCTACCTTTGCAACCTCATTATTTTATTGGCTAAGTTTTATATTCATAAATGTAAGTTTCTTAATACCCGTCCTATCTTTTGTGCCTTTAAAAAAGATCTGGAACTTTACATTAAAACGCTCTCTACCTCTAACAACAAAAAAGCTGTGAAAACGATGATGCTGTTTTCCAAATTTAAGTTGTTTGATGAATCTGAATAAGCCTACGGCTTTGCATTTTGTTTATTATATATATATATATATATATATATATATATATATATTTGTATTCTATTTTTATTATTTTGAACTTACAACCCCCTGGCGCTCTTTTGTACTGTTTTCATAATGTTTTATAATGTTTTATATTGTTGTTTGACTTACTGTTTGTAATTGTTGAAATTTATAAATAAACCTTAAAAAAAAAAAAAAAAAAAGGCGTTTAATTTGCCAAAATTCACCCATTTAGAGTTCGGAAATCGGTTAAAAAAATACATGGTCTTTTTTCTGCAACATCAAGGTTTATATTGACGCTTGCATAGGTTGGGTGATAATGTTCCCCTTTAAAAACATGTTTGTGACTTGTCTCTGTTCTTATTTTTGGAGCATTGTTGCAAAATAACTCACCAAATATAGATGCACCGTTCAGCAAAGTAAAATCAAAGTCAACCGGAGCCTGAGAGTTCATATTTCCAGAGTGTCACTGAATGCACCACTGCTCTAGTTGCCAAACATCCAATCCAATCCACTTTATTTATATAGCACATTTAAACAACAATAACGTTTCCAAAGTGCTGCACAGCCATGTTAAAAACAATATTAAAAAAAACAATATTATGCTCCACCAATGACTGAATAAAAACAAATAACAAATAAATATAAAACCAATATAAAGAAAACAAAAATACTATAAAAACAAATATGATTAAAAACTATTTTAAAGGGTAAAATCAATTAAAACAGTAAAATAGAAATCAATGTGTATAAAAAAACTCAGAGGACAACAGAGGACAGAGGACCACACAACTCACGTAGAGTTAAAAGCCAAAGAATAAAAGTGGGTCTTAAGACGAGACTTAAAACACTCCACTGTGGAAGCAGTTTGAACATGGAGGGGCAGAGTGTTCCAGAGCTTAGGGCCGACCACAGAGAAGGCCCTGTCTCCCCTGGTCTTAAGTCTGGTCTTGGGCACCACGAGCTGGAAATGGCTCTCGGACCTCAGAGCGCGCGCAGGAATGTAAATGAGATATATTGAGGTGCCAGTCCATGTAAAGATTTAAAAACAAACAGCAAAAATCCATCCATTTTTGACCATTTGTCCCTTTTGGGGTCGCGGGTGGCAACTTGAGCCTATCCCAGATGCACTCGGGCAGAGGGCAGGGTACACCTTGGACAAATCGCCACCTAATTGACAACCGATCACACTTACATTTACACACTGGGGTGTGTATTGGGGTCGATTGCTTTGGGTCAGCGAGTGTGGTGACCCTGTGTCAAGTGTGGCGGATCGGGTCAGGGTTTGTTCTCCCGGAATGCAGAACGGACGGCTACAGCGTGAGGTAGGAGATGATTTATTTAAAGGGGAACCTTATCACAATTTCAGAAGGGTTAAAACCAATAAAAATCAGTTCCCAGTGGCTTATTTTATTTTTCGAAGTTTTTTTCAAAATTTTACCCGTCCCGGAATATCCCTAAAAAAAGCTTTAAAGTGCCTGATTTTCGCTATTTGTGAAGCCACTGTCCATTTTCCTGTGTATTGGCTTCGTAACGAAAACTGAGGTCCGACTGTGTGTTGTAAGTCGCATGAACTTTCAGTGAACTACACAGAGAAACTGTGTGGGAGCAAAACTCATCTGTATACTCTAGCCTTTAAATAGACCTCCTTTTTAGACCAGTTGATCTGCCGCTTCTTTTCTTTCTCCTATGTCCCCCCCTCCCTTGTGGAGGGGGTCCGGTCCGATGACCATGGATGAAGTACTGGCTGTCCAGAGTCGAGACCCAGGATGGACCGCTCGTCGGGACCCAGGATGGACCGCTCGCCTGTATCGATTGGGGACATCTCTACGCTGCTGATCCGCCTCCGCTTGAGATGGTCTCCTGTGGACGGGACTCTCGCTGCTGTCTTGGATCCGCTTTGAACTGAACTCTCGCAGCTGTGTTGGAGCCACTATGGATTGAACTTTCACAGTATCATGTTAGACCTGCTCGACATCCATTGCTTTCGTTCCCCCAGAGGGGGGGGGTTGCCCACATCTGAGGTCCTCTCCAAGGTTTCTCATAGTCAGCATTGTCACTGGCGTCACACTGGATGTGAATTCTCCCTGCCCACTCGGTGTGAGTTTTCCTTGCCCTTTTGTGGGTTCTTCCGAGGATGTTGTAGTCGTAATGATTTGTGCGGTCCTTTGAGACATTTGTGATTTGGGGCTATATAAATAAACATTGATTGATTGATTGATTGAAGAACACTGAATTAGACACATTTACAGTCAATTATAGATGTGCTTTTTTTTTTTTTTTTTACATGACTGCGTAGGTTTAGTGTAACTCGGGCCCTGGCAACAATGAAACAGTGCTGAGCAATCAAAGATGACACTTCATTAAGACAATTATTCTTCCACTTGTTCATATTTCATCTTTTTTTTCCCCTATTTTGCTTTGAATTTGTACTATTTCCACTCCCTCTCCTGACAGGTGTTTTATTTATTCATACGTCTCTTGTTTTGTTTTCCTCCCCCGCCCTCGCTTGATGAATTTGAGTCCCCGGAGAAAACTATGAGGGTTTGAGTTTATTTTAGCATTTTTCCTGTTTGATGAACTATTACCAGGCGAGGGTTGACCCTGCTAATTTAACACCGTTATAATAATGGAAATTTCAAATGTCCAAAAACATCTCCACCAGTGGTTCTCAAACCTTGTATCACCAAGTGTGTGGCCGTGCCAGCGACATGAAGGTTCCTGGTTCAATCCCACCTTCTACCAACCTCGTCACATCTGTTGTGTCCTTGAGCAAGACATTTCACCCTTGCTCCTGATGGTTCGTGGTTAGTGCCTTGCATGGCAGCTCCCGCCATCTGTGTGTGAATGTGTGTGTGAATGGGTGAGTGTGGAAATAGTGTCAAAGCGCTTTGAGTACCTTGAAGGTAGAAAATCGCTATACAAGTATAACCCATTCACCATTTACCAAGTACCACCTTAAAAAACACTTGACTCTCCAACTACCACCATAATGAGCAACATCACAATACAGCAGCGTAGTAGGCCTTCATATTCATTAAAAACAAGGCAGAAGTTTTATTTAAAAAGTGAATGTCACCAGGTAGCCCGGAAGGACCAGATGAGTAGCCCGCTGGCCTGTTTTAAAAATAGCTCTAATAGCAGCACTTACCAGTGAGCTGCCTCTATTTTTTAAATTTCATTTATTTACTAGCAAGTTGGTCTCGCTTCGCTCGACATTTTTAATTCTAAGAGAGACAAAACTCAAATAGAATTTGAAAACCCAAGAAAATATTTTAAAAACTTGGTCTTCACTTGTTTAAATAAATCAATTTATTTTTTTACTTTGCTTCTTATAACTTCTAGAAATACAATTTTAGAGAAAAAATACAACCTTAAAAATTATTTTAGGATTTTTAAACACATATACCTTTTTACCTTTTAAATTCCTTCCTCTTCTTTCCTGACAATTTAAATCAATGTTGAAGTAATTTTTATTTTTTTATTGTAAAGAATAATAAATACATTTTAATTTGATTCTTTATTTTAGCTTTTGTTTTTTTACAGAAGAATAATTGTGAAATATTTATTCAAACTTATGATTAAAATTCCGAAAAATTATTCTGGCAAATCTAGAAAATCTGTAGAATCAAATTGAAATCTTATTTCAAAGTCTTTTGAATTTCTTTAAAAAAAAATTGGGGGGGGGCGGGAATCTAGAATAAATAATGATTTGTCTTTGTTAGAAATATAGGTTGGTCCAATTTGTTATATATTCTAACAAAATGCAGATTGGATTTTAACCTATTTGAAACATGTCATCAAAATTCTAAAATTAATCTTAATCAGGAAAAATTACTAATGATGTTCCATAAAATATTTTTTAATATTTTCAAAAATATTCCAATTAGCTAGTTTTTATTGCATTTTGAATTTTAAAGAGTCGAAATTGAAGATAAACTATGTTTAAAAATTGAATTTTCATTTTCTTTATATTTTCTCCACTTTTAAACCGTTCAATTAAGTGTTTTTTTAAAAATCATTTATTCTCTACAAAAAACCTTCTGTAAAAGGATAAAAAAAATATACGACGTAATGACAGACAGAAATATTTATTAAAGGTAAATTGAGCAAACTGGCTATTTCTGGCAATTTATTTAAGTGTGTATCAAACTGGTAGCCCTTTGCATTAATCAGTACCCAAGAAGTAGCTCTTGGTTTCAAAAAGGTTGGTGACCCCTGCACTACAACATTAATATTAAATTAAGTGATTTTTTTGGCATACCACCAGATAAAACCACAGTTTAAGAATCACTGATCTTGACCTTGAAAGACGATTTGCTGACTGTTCAGCAGTGAAGCAAAATCAGATAAGAGAACTACCGACTTGACCATCATCTCAGCTGAACAGAGTGGCTATTAGGGCTATGGATGAGGTATCTAATTACGATCATGTATTTGATGGCCTGTATATCTACCACTCCTGCTGCTGTAAACCAATTATAATCAAGTTGAGTTGAGCTGAGTTGAGTTAAGGCTTCCTAAACTTAATTTCTAGTTAATAACCGTGTAAATTATGTCGTTGAAAACAATTGTTTTTCATGTCTTTGTAAATGCTTGATGTAAGGATACAAATACCATATTTTTCAGACTATAAGGCGCACTAAAAATCCTTTCATTTTCTCCAAAATCGACAGTGCGCCTAATGTACGGAATACAGTAACTCTGGTTGTGCTTACTGACCTCCAAGCAATTTTATTTGATACATGGTGTAATGATAAGTGTCATCAGTAGATGGCCGTCACACATGCGATACATGTAGACTGGAATATGATGCCAGTAAACAACACCAAAACTTTAAATGTTCCATTGAAAATAAAGAACATTTCACACGGCACTCAAAAATCTGTCAAAATGTTTTACTATGACTTTGAAGCCGCACAGATTCATGGATTGTTGGCCCATTACGGCTGCCGTAGTCAGAGATACAAATATAATGGTGTGTGTATAAGGACTGCAAAATGGCACCCATTAGCAGAAATATAACCGGCGTTTTGTTTCACAATATTATGCAAAACCAACTTTTTCTTACTTTTTCGTACCTGCTGATGTGTATTAGAGATCTGCATGAGTCCTGAAAATTTGCGCATATCCGCCACTGTAGTCTGTGCCGATAACATAGTCGATTAGCTTCTTCTTTTTCACTATCTTCTTGTAAAGGGGCATTCATCCTCTGCATTTGCCATTTCTGATATAAAGTAACGGGACGGCGTGGCGCAGTGGGATAGTGGCCGTGCACAACCGGAGGGTCCCTGGTTCAAATCCCACCTGGAACCAACCTCGTCACGTCCGTTGTGTCCTGAGCAAGACACTTCACCCTTGCTCCTGATGGTTGCTGGTTGGCGCCTTGCATGGCAGCTCCCTCCATCAGTGTGTGAATGGGTAAATGTGGAAGTAGTGTCAAAGCGCTTTGAGTACCTTGAAGGTAGAAAAGCGCTATACAAGTACAACCCATTTATCATTTATTTATTTAATGTAACTTATATCTCGCTACGGAAGCGCTTATAACTACCAGTGTAGTGGGTTTACATAATTCACCCACGGAACTTTTGTTGTTAGAGAGTTCCGGTCGGACGTTTTTTCACAGGACACATTTGTTGCACTGGTGAGCCATGGATAAGGAGATGCTGCTCCGTTGTTGATTTAAGTAAAGTCTGAATGTCATTAAAACAGTTAGTTTCATCTTTTGACACTCCTTCAATTCCCGTCCTTGCACGCTACACCGCTACAGCAAAGATGACGGGGAGAAGACGCTGTCGAAGGTGAGCCACGTAAATAATACCGCACACAGAACAACGCATCCGGAAGAGAATGTCAGAAAGCGATTTGAAGATGATCTGCAAAATATAATCTACGCAACATTTTGACCAAGGAACCACCATTACATGTTATGTAGACCACATGGAATTGTTTTAACTTAGAAAAAAAAATATCATAATATGACCTAAAGATATCCGCTCATTGGCAGTGTGCCTTATAATTCGGTGTGCCCTGTGGTCCAGAAAATACGGTATATATCGTTAAATAGAGATAGGATTACAAATCCTAATCCCTTTCGATATCGAATTGCGTAAATGTAAACGTATAATGTTCCACTATAATGGAAGAAACAACTCCGGTCATCCTCGTGAAACTCGTTAACAGAAAAATGTAAAATGGCACTGCTGAAACAAAGAAAGAATCTGAAAGGTACAAATGCGTAACTGAAGGAGCAATCGCCGAAAAAGCAGCGACTTGAGAAAGCAAGGAACAGTTCAGGGAATTTTGAGCACCATCTGTAAAGTGTACATTAAGCTGAATGGCGGTTTAGAAGCAGGAGTACTTGATGTCAAAGACATCAAGGATCTGGACAAATATTAAAGTTGACACTGCTTCGACAACTATGACAATAATGGAGCCTGACGGAAAAAAACTAACGTCTACATTTAACATCAACACTATTACGTTCCAAGGGAGCACTGAAAGGGAAGGCCTGGGTTCAGGAGCACATCCATCTACACTCGTAGATGTTATTGAAACAACACTAAAGATTGCTGAAGAAGAAAATATCGAACTGAAAAACTTCTGCAACAAAGACCTTTTAAAGCCAGGATTTGGAGAATGAGATAGATTCAGATAAAAACATTTTTCTTTCACATCAATAATGATTGTTTTTATTATACGGATAAACAATATGACAGCAACATTCAATATGACTGCAAAGACAACATATTTAATGTTCAAACTGGGAAACAATTTTGTTCGCAAATAATCAAAGACTTAGAATATAATGGCATTTTTACCACTGTGTTACATGGCCTTTCCTTTTAACGTTAACGTTGCTTGGATGGCAACCTATATTGCTCTAAAACCTGTATATACCATTCAGCATTAATGGTGCCTTTGCAGATGTGTAAGTTACCCACGAATACACCCCCATATTATCACAGATACTGGCTTTTGAACCAATAACGATCCGGCTGGTCCTTTTCCTCTTTGTTCCAGAGGACACGACGTCCACAGTTTCCAAAAACTATTTGAACGTGGACTCGTCAGACCACAGAAAACTTTTACACTTTGCATCAGTCCATCTTAGATGAGCTCGGGCCAAGCGAAGCTGGCGGCGTTTCTGGGTGTTGTTGATAAATGGCCAAATTTTGAAAAAAGCCAAAATGTATTAATCAGTTGTATACATAGAACAACTAAGTTAATTATTAAAACCCTTTTGAGGACTAGATAAAGGAACATTTCACTGACCTATTAAACCCCGACAAGCAAAAGTCCATCAATGTCTTTCAAGATACAATGTATAGCATGGGTTTATACTGTGCCGCACTACTTGATAATATTTTTATTAATGATTTTGATCATAATACGACACGTAGTCTGATCATAACCAACATCGATGATCCTCTGCCAGTTTTCACATTATATGACGGACGAACATGGACCACAAAAAAAAACATTACAAAAACTATGCACGGACAAGAGTACGATTGCTTTCATACATGAGCTATCCATCCATCCATCCATTTCCTGACAAGCAAAATTGGGACAATGTGTACGAGAAATACTATTAAAACACCCAGTGGATTCATTTAGAACAGAAATTTCTTTAGTTTAAAAATGCAGCTCAATTTTAGCCTTAGCAAACTCATCTCGTTTGAACTTGTTCGCGGGCCTGAGCTGGCCCGCATGTTTGACATCCCTGGTCTAGAACGTCCGCTATCTTATTTTATGACAACATTCTTCTTTGATTGCAATAAGGAAACATATGTTTAACGTATCATAAGATTTTCTGTTCAAATAAAGCCAATTATGAAATGTTTTTTTGGTAAACTTTATTTTGAATAGTATCAAAATACATTTTGGTACTGGTACCAAATAATTGGCATCGGGTTAACCCTAACATTTTTAAATGAATGGATGAAAATAGGTCATATAAGAAAGGAAGGCAAAATACGCTAATGCTTCAGTCTGTACAATAACACAATGACTGTTTTTGAACATATATGTACTACACCAGGGGTGTCAAACCTACGGCCAAACAGGTTTTATCCGGCCAGCGGGATGAGTTTGCTAAGCATAAAAATGAGCCAACATTTTTTAATGAAAGAAACTGCTGTTCTGAATGTGTCCACTAGATGTCGCAATAGCAATTATTTCTATCTTTCTAGATGATGCTACATATGTAAAAAAAAATAAACGCCACCAGTCGAGGAAAATGATCAAACTACATAAAAAACATCCTGTAATTTGATTTGATATATATATATATTTTATCTTGATAGATTGAAAATGAACACCAATGATTTGACTGATGAACATTATCACATAATTTATTCAGAAAACTAACATAATGACAAATAAAGATAGAATATTATTAACCGCAACATGTAAGTGTAAAAAACCCAAACACATTATGATTTGTGCATTATCAGAATTTGCTTGTTTTATTTTCAAACAAAGAAAACAATCTGAATTTGTCTTTATTTTTAAGTTATCATGCCGTGATTTTACCTCTATTTTACATTTTTTTTCCACTTGGGAATAGATTTTTCTCCACGTGCCCTGCGATCTAAAATTATTTTGACTCCCCTGTATTAGACAATGTGTTGGTTATGGAGATGTTCTCCCTTTTTAGACCAGTTGATCTGCCGTTTCTTTTCTTTTTTTCTATGTCCCACAGTTCGAGATGCCACCTCAGTAGAAGTTTTTAAGTCTCGCCTTAAAACTCATTTGTATACTCTAGCCTTTAAATAGACTCCCTTTTTAGACCAGTTGATCTGCCGTTTCTTTTCTTTTTCTTCTATGTCCCACTCTCCCTTGTGGAGGGGGTCCGGTCCGATCCGGTGGCCATGTACTGCTTGCCTGTGTTTCAGCTGGGGACATCTCTGCGCTGCTGATCCGCCTCCGCTTGGGATGGTTTCCTGCTGGCTCCGCTGTGAATGGGACTCGCTGCTGTGTTGGATCCGCTTTGGACTGGACTCTCGCGACTGTGTTGGATCTTTTATGGATTGAACTTTCACAGTGTCATGTTGGACCCGCTCGACATCCATTGCTTTCCTCCTCTCCAAGGTTCTCATAGTCATCATTGTCACCGACGTCCCACTGGGTGTGAGTTTTCCTTGCCCTTATGTGGGCCTACCGAGGATATCGTAGTGGTTTGTGCAGCCCTTTGAGACACCAGTGATTTAGGGCTATATAAGTAAACATTGATTGATTGATTGATGTGTACTCGACTAAACATCTTGACATCTCCGACATGGCAACAAACAAAAGAACCGATGAAATCAATAGAATTGTAATCCCTGAACGTGTGCAGGAAGCTCACCTTGTCCTTTCCGTCCAGAGAACAGGATCAGGTTGTCTTTCACGGCAGACGACCTATTGACCAGCGTGAACTTGAGCTGGAACTCGTAGTAGAAACTGAGACTGGGGATATTGGAATAGGCCACAAAAGACGTGTAGCCAAACTCGTCAGTTCCGCTGAATCTGGCTCGGGTGATGTTGACGGCTGCATGAAGCAAGGGAGAGACAACCAGATGGATTTATTCAGAGAGACATAGGTTCTCACCAAAAGATGGCACTATTGCCACACAGCAAGTGAAGAGAGAGACTTTCAGGATGCTATTAGATGATGACCTGTTTTCAAACACTCTCACCTCCTCAGTCCCATTCTATTTCTATTAGTAGCTCTTTAGGAAGATTTTTGGCAAGCACGCTTACGCTGCTTCATCCTCAGAGCGCACAATGGCAAAGTAATGCCCAATTCGAGTTTATTTACGGTGTTTGCAGTAATACTCTCTTGCTGTGCTGAATCTCAGAAATTGATTTTGATTTTTGTGTTCTTTGCACAAATCACCTTTCATATTCCTCCCAAAAAAGACTGAAATATTTCCTTGTGTAACTCAAAGCACCTTTAAATGCTCCTGTTATCCTCACTGATATGAAAGAGAATTTGCTTATTAGAGGGACCCTAACACTTTTACAAAGTATTGTAAGTATTTGTGCATTCCATCTTAGAAGAGCTCGGGCCCAGCGAAGCCGGCGGCGTTCCTTGGTGTCGTTGATAAATGGCTTTCGCTTTGCATAGCAAAGTTTTAACTTGCACTTACAGATGTAGCGACCAACTGTAGTTACTGACAGTGGTTTTATGAAGTGTTCCTGAGCCTATGTGGTGATATCCTTTACACACTGATGTCAGTTTTTGATGCAGTACCGCCTGTGGGATCAAAGGTCCATATTATCATCGCTTACGTGCAGTGATTTCTCCAGATTTTCTGAACCTTTTGATGATTTTACGCACCGTAGATGGTAAAATCCCTAAATTCCTTGCAATAGCTTGTTGAGAAATGTTGTTCTAAAACTGTTCGACAATTTGCTTACAAATTGGTGACCCAATCATTGCTCAAATGAGTGTTTTTTTTTCTTTTTTTCTTTTCTTGTTGTTGTTCTTTGTTTTATGTGAAGATTGCCGAAATAAAATACATTGATTGATAAGTGGACCTCCATTTAACACGCAAAGACGTAAACCTGTGGGTCTCAAACTTTTTTTTTTTAACCAAGTACCACCTCAGAAAACACTTGGCTCTCCAAGTACCACCATAATGGCTTACATTAAAATACACTAGTGTATTAGGCCTAAGTATTCAATAAAAACAAGGCAGAGGTTTTATTCAACAAATATATCAAACATTACACACAGTTTGAACGGTAACAATGTGTTTTAATATAGAAAAATAAAACATTGTACTTAAATAATAAATCAAATATTTGGTATACCACAAGATGGAGCCCACGTACCACTAGTGGCACAATCGTGTATAAAGAGAGTAGTGTTGTCCCAATTGTAATATTTGGGTACTGGTACTAAACTTATTCCGATACTTTAATACTTTTCTAAATAAAGGGTACCGCAAAACATTCCATTATTGGCTTTATTTTAACCAAGAATCTTACAGTAGATTAAACATGTGTTTCTTATTGCAAGTTTGTCCTTAAATAAAATTGTGAACGTACAAACCCCGTTTCCATATGAGTTGGAAAATTGTGTTGGATGTAAATATAAACTGAATACAATGATTTGCAAATCCTTTTCAACCCATATTCAATTGAATGCACTACAAAAACAAGATATTTGATGTTCAAACTCAAACTTTATTTATTTTTTGCAAATAATAATTAACTTAGAATTTCATGGCTGCAACACGTGCTAAAGTAGTTGGGAAAGGACATGTTCACCACTGTGTTACATCACCTTTTCTTTTAACAACACTCAATAAACGTTTGAGAACTGAGGGAAACTAATTGTTGAAGCTTTGAAAGTGGAATTCTTTCCCATTCTTGTTTTATGTAGAGCTTCAGTCGTTTAACAGTCCGGGGTCTCCGCTGTCGTATTTTACGCTTCATAATGCGCCACACATTTTCTTTGGGAGACAGGTCTTGACTGCAGGCGGGCCAGGAAAGTACCCGCACTCTTTTACTTTGAAACCACGCTGTTATAACACGTGGCTTGGCATTGTTTTGCTGAAATAAACAGGGACGTCCATGATAACTTTGCTTGGATGGCAGCATATGTTGCTCCAAAACCTGTATGTACCTTTCAGCATTAATGGTGCCTTCACAGATGTGTAAGTTACCCATGCCTTGGGCACTAATGCACCCCCATACCATCACAGATGCTGGCTTTTGAACTTTGTGCCTATAACAATCCGGATGGTTATTTTCCCCTTTGTTCCGGAGGACACCACATCCACAGTTTCCAAATATAATTTGAAATGTGGACTCGTCAGACAACAGAACACTTTACCACTTTGCATCAGTCCATCTTAGAAGAGCTCGGGCCCAGCGAAGCCGGCGGCGTTCCTTGGTGTCGTTGATAAATGGCTTTCGCTTTGCATAGTAGAGTTTTAACTTGCACTTACAGATGTAGCGACCAACTGTAGTTACTGACAGTGGTTTTATGAAGTGTTCCTGAGCCTATGTGGTGATATCCTTTACACACTGATGTCAGTTTTTGATGCAGTACCGCCTGAGGGATCAAAGGTCCGTAATATCATGGCTCACGTGCAGTGATTTCTCCAGATTCTCTGAACCTTTTGATGATTTTACGCACCGTAGATGGTAAAATCCCTAAATTCCTTGCAATAGCTCGTTGAGAAATGTTGTTCTAAAACTGTTCGACAATTTGCTTACAAATTGGTGACCCTCGCCCCATCCTTGTTTGTGAGTGACTCAGCATTTCATGGAAGCTGCTTTTATACCCAATCATGGCACCCACCTGTTCCTAATTAGCCTGCACACCTGTGGGATGTTCCAAATAAGTGTTTGATGAGCATTCCTCAACTTTATCAGTATTTATTGCCACCTTTCCCAACTTCTTTGTCACGTGTGCTTGGCATAAAATTTTAAAGTTAATGATTATTTGCCCCAAAAAAATATATATTTATCAGTTTTAACTTCAAATATGTTGTCTTTGTAGCATATGCAACTGAATATAAGTTGAAAATGATTTGCAAATCATTGTATTCCGTTTATATTTACATCTAACACAATTTCCCAACTCATATGGAAATGGGGTTTGTAGGAACGATAGGAGAAATACAAGAAAAAGGAAAATGTCTCCATGCATCTGACCGGTTACCTCAGCTATTATTTGTGTTGTGTTGACCTTCCCAACTGCATGTCTAATCTTTGAGAAATGGCTTTGGAAAACAAATGGAGTTCTTACCTCAATGCAAAACATTGACCGTGGAAGGTTTAAAATATGATCGGTATAGTCCATAAGAGAGAGAACTGATCTCCACTGACCTCCGATTAATTGGGTTGCTTACCATTTAAAAATCAATTGGCTTCTTGCCAGGGCCAACCTGTCACATGAACTCTATGCGGTTGTTTAGGACCACAACCACTCTGGGCCCACATGATCACAGAAGTTAAGATAAAATCAATTTTGTTGTCAAAGTTCAATGACAAAGTTGTGTGAATCAAATTAGGAATGTGTAAATGTGTAACACAGCCTGCAGGTACACCTTTGCACAATGCGAAACGGTTCTTTCCTTCTTATGGCAGCATGAGACACTTCACTGTTTACTCAAGAAAGACGTCTAACATTTTTAAAGCTCAGCTTTATGCATTCAACGACAACATTTAGGAACCAACTTGAGGTGAAATAGGAAAGGTCAAAATACAAACCCCGTTTCCATATGAGTTGGGAAATTGTGTTAGATGTAAATATAAACGGAATACAATGATTTGCAAATCCTTTTCAACCCATATTCAGTTGAATATGCTACAAAGACAACATATTTGATGTTCAAACTGATAAACATTTTTTTGTTTGCAAATAATCATTAACTTTAGAATTTGATGCCAGCAAGACGTGACAAAGAAGTTGGGAAAAGTGGCAATAAATACTAATAAAGTTGAAGAATGCTCATCACACACTTATTTGGAACATCCCACATTTGTGCAGGCTAATTGGGAACAGGTGGGTGCCATGATTGGGTATAAAAGCAGCTTCCATGAAATGCTAAGTCATTCACAAACAAGGATGGGGTGAGGGGCACCACTTTGTAAGCAAATTCTCGAACAGTTTTAGAACAACATTTCTCAACGAGCTATTTCAAGGAATTTAGGGATTTTACCATCTACGGTCCGTAAAATTATCAAAAAGTTCAGAGAATCTGGAGAAATCACTGCACGTAAGCAATGATATCACGGACCTTTGATCCCTCAGGCGGTACTGCATCAAAAACTGACATCAGTGTGTAAAGGATATCACCAAATGGTCTCCGGAACACTTCATAAAACCACTGTCAGTATCTACAGTAGGTCGCTACATCTGTAAGTGCAAGTTAAAGCTCTACTATGCAAAGCGAAAGCCATTTATCAACAACATCCAGAAACGCCGCCGGCTTCTCTGGGCCTGAGATCATCTAAGATGGACTGATGAATAGTGGAAAAGTATTTTGTGGTCTGACGAGTCCAAATTTAAAATTTTTTGGGGAAATATTCGACATCCTGTCATCCGGACCAAAGGGCAAGCAAACTATCCAGGCTGTTATCGACACAAAGTTCAAAAGCCATCATCTGTGATGGTATGGGGGTGCATTAGTGCCCAAGACATGGGTAACTTACACATCTGTGAAGGCACCATTAATGCTGAAAGGTACATACAGGTTTTGGAACAACATATGCTGCCATCTAAGCGCCGTCTTTTTCATAGACGCCCCTGCTTATTTCAGCAAGACAAGGCCAAGCCACATTCAGCACGTGTTACAACAGCGTGGCTTCGTAAAAAAAAGACCCCCTAGCCTGCAGTCCAGACCTGTCTCCTATCGAAAATGTGTGGCGCATTATGAAGCGTAAAATATGACAGCGTAGACCCCGGACTGTTGAACGACTGAAGCTCTACATAAAACAAGAATGGGAAAGAATTCCACTTTTAAAGCTTCAACAATTAGTTTCCTCAGTTCCCAAACGTTGTTAAAAGAAAAGGTGATGTAACACAGTGGTGAACATGCCCTTTCCCAACTACTTTGGCACGTTTTTCAGCCATGAAATTCAAAGTTAATTATTATTTGCAAAAAAATAAATAAAGTTTATGAGTTTGAACATCAAATATCTTGTCTTTGTCGTGCATTCAACTGAATACGGGTTGAAAATGATTTGCAAATCATTGTATTCCGTTTATATTTACATCTAACACAATTTCCCAACTCATATGGAAACGGGGTTTGTAAACATTTGGTGTGAGGATAGTGTTCTCTCGCATGTCGTGAGACCCTTGGGAGTGATCAGCTGTGATAGTGAGGATCTTGTCTGATGCTGGCAGGATTAACATTCAAATGTCAGCCATACACTTGGCTCAGCACTGGATGGTGGAATCGCTGTGTTTTTCTAATATGGCGTGTGGGGGCTGAAACATGGCTGATATGCCAAGCACCCTGCTGCTCTTTAGTTGAGTCAAGCAAAAACCTTCACTTCCCAGAATAAGAACTAACTTTCCTTATTGAATCACAAAACAAACAGTTCTTGAGCAAATGAATAGTAAAGCATCCCACTTTCCACTTTTTCTTTTTAGCCCAAAACTGTTAAAAAACAAACAAAAAAACTTCAAGTCAACAAGATCCGATTAACTTAAAAGTCTTTTGAAATATTTAACAAACTGATTATCCAACTTCATGGCTGGAGGAGGAGCACATTTCTGCATCCTCAGCACAATTTTGTTCCATTAATCCCTTTACTTAACAACCGGCACTCACTCTACCAACTGCTCAAGGCTCTCATTCACCAACTGTTTGCAGACGGGGTCCTTAATATAGCTGCTGAACCTACACTGCACTTTAAATGAAAGTGGACTAAAAATGTGTCGCATTGGCAGCTCGTTCTCATGACAATGACATTTGTAAAATGTTCTAAATAAAAGTGGACCGTTGTATTAGTCACAACTGTCTGTGAAAACCAAGAAACAGAACGGTTTAGGGAGGACAGCATTAGTTGTCATCAGATGGCCATGTCTCCCTAATTGTGGTATGGACATTTACTGAGGTACCGTATTTTCTGGACTATAGAGCACACCCACTAATTTAAAATACCATTTTTTCCCATATATTAGCCGCACCAGAATATAAGTCACAGATATATACAAACCCTGTTTCCATATGAGTTGGGAAATTGTGTTAGATGTAAATATAAACGGAGTACAATGATTTGCAAATAATTTTCAACCCATATTCAGTTGAATGCACTACAAAGACAACATATTTGATGTTCAAACTGATAAACATTTTTTTGTTTGCAAATAATCATTAACTTTAGAATTTGATGCCAGCAACAGGTGACAAAGAAGTTGGGAAAGGTGGCAATAAATACTGATGAAGTTGACGAATGCTCATCAAACACTTGTATGGAACATCCCACAGGTGTGCAGGCTAATTGGGAACAGGTGGGTGCCATGATTGGGTATAAAAGCAGCTTCCATGAAATGCTAAGTCATTCACAAACAAGGATGGGGTGAGGGTCACCACTTTGTAAGCAAATTGTCGAACAGTTTTAGAACAACATTTCTCAACGAATAATTGCAAGGAATTTAGGGATTTTACCATCTACGGTCTGTAAAATCATCAAAAAGTTCAGAAAATCTGGAGAAATCACTGCACGTAAGCGATGATATTACAGACCTTTGATCCCTCAGCCAGCACTGCATCAAAAACCGACATCAGTGTGTAAAGGATATCACCACATGGGCTCAGGAACACTTCATATAACCACTGTCAGTAACTACAGTTGGTCACTACATCTGTAAGTGCAAGTTAAAATTCGACTATGCAAAGCCAAACCTATTAATCAACAATATCCTGAAACGCTGCCGGCTTGGCTGGGCCTGAGCTCAGCTAAGATGGACTGATGCAATGTGGAAAGGTGTTCTGTGGTCTGACGAGTCCACATTTCAAATTATATTTGGAAACAGAGGACGTGGTGTCCTCTCGACGAAGAGGAAAATAACCATTCGGTTTGTTATAGGCGCAAAGTTCAAAAGCCAGTATCTGTGATGGTATGAGCGTGTATCAGTGCCCAAAGCATGGGTAACTTACACATCTGTGAAGGCACCATTAATGCTGAAAGGTCCATACAGGTTTTGGAGCAACATATGTTGTCATCCAAGCAATGTTATCATGGACGCCCCTGCTTATTTCAGCAAGACAATCCCAAGCCATGTGTTACAACAGCGTGGCTTCGTTGTAAAAGAGTGCGGATACTTTCTTGGCCCGCCTGCAGTCCAGATCTGTCTCAAATCGAAAATGTGTCGCATTATGAAGCGTCAAATACGACAGCGGAGACCCCGGACTGTTGAACGCTTGAAGCTCTAAATAAAACAAGAATGGGAAAGAATTCCCCTTTCAAAGCTTCAACAATTAGTTTTCTCAGTTCCCAAACATCTATTGAGTGTTGTTAAAGAAAAGGTGATGTAACACAGTGGTGAACATGTCCTTTCCCAACTACTTTGGCACGTGTTGTATCAATGAAATTCCAAGTTTATTATTAAAAAAATAAATAAAATAAAGTTTATGAGTTTGAACATTAAACATCTTGTCTTTGTAGCATATTCAAATGAATATGGGTTGAAAAAGATTTGCAAATCATTGCATTCTGTTTATATTTACATCTAACACAATTTCCCAACTCATAGGGAAACAGGGTTTGTATATTGTAAAATGAGTTCAACACTGAAAGATTTTGAAAATTATTATTTACAAATTTTAATTATTTCCAAAGGAGGCTTGTACCACGGCAGTGAAATGACTGATCAAACAAAACAGAAGTCGTCATCATTGACCCCCTAGCTGCGGAAGCTAGCTCTCCAATCAGCTAAAGAGACTCAATAACTCCACGGTGACGTTTTGGTGAAATTTACTGAAACTGAAATAAAACAAAAGTACATTAAAGTCATTGTAAATTAATAAAAAAAAATAAAAACATGTTAGCATATTCGCTAATGCTCATGAAACTAGCTTGGTTACATTATGAAAGCACGTACAAATATGCATTAAAAGATTCCTACAGACATCACACGTGGTACGGTTTAGTAAGTGTGAATTGTTTTTAGAAACAATATGTACCAGAAGACGGAACTGCACTTATACATCCGGTTCAAGGCACTAAACAGAAGGAAATACCGTAGAGGTTTAACACACAGCACCTGCAGTGAGCAAACTCTTCGAAAAGATGGCGCCATACCACAAACAATAACACACTACTTGTATTCTATGAAAACTACTTTGTTGAATACAAAACATTATGGCGGTTAGCCAAGCGAAATCCATTAATTAAGCACACCGTTTGATAAGCGGCAGCGTGCAAAATGTAGGAATCTGAGCTCACCTCATAGTCTTCTCTACATCTGTCTCTGGTTCAGGTGGTTATTTGCTACCTAACTAGTTGTTACATGGTTGAACTGTTGTGCAATATTCTTGCTCATAAAACAAAATTCTAACCCCCTAAAAGGTCAAATGACTAAAAAGCTATTGACGACTGATATTTTGAAAATTGTTAAAGGGGAACATTATCACCAGACCTATGTAAGCGTCAATAAATACCTTGATGTTGCAGAAAAAAGACCACTTTTTTTTCTTAACGATTTCCGAACTCCAAAACATCTCCGGGTTGGGGAGGAGACCCTGCCCCAAGTGGAGGAGTTCAAGTACCTAGGAGTCTTGTTCACGAGTGAGGGAAGAGTGGATCGTGAGATCGACTGGCGGATCGGTGCGGCGTCTTCAGTAATGCAGACGTTGTACCGATCCGTTGTGGTGAAGAAGGAGCTGAGCCGGAAGGCAAAGCTCTCAATTTACCGGTCGATCTACGTTCCCATCCTCATCTATGGTCATGAGCTTTGGGTCATGACCGAAAGGATAAGATCACGGGTACAATCGGCCGAAATGAGTTTCCTCCGCCGTGTGGCGGGGCTCTCCCTTAGAGATAGGGTGAGAAGCTCTGCCATCCGGGAGGAACTCAAAGTAAAGCCGCTGCTCCTCCACACCGAGAGGAGCCAGATGAGGTGGTTAGGGCATCTGGTCAGGATGCCACCCGAACGCCTCCTTATGGAGGAGTTCAGGCCAAGTCCAACCTGTAGGAGGCCACAGGGAAGACCCAGGACACGTTGGGAAGACTATGTCTCCCGGCTGGCCTGGGAACGCCTCAGGATCCCCCGGGAAGAGCTAGACGAAGTGGCTGGGGAGAAGGAAGTCTGGGTTTCACTGCTTAGCCTGTTGCCCCTGCGACCCGACCTCGGATAAGCGGAAGAAGATGGATGGATGGACGAACTCTAAAAGGGTGAATTTGGCGATTTAAACGCCTTTCAATTGGTAGCCTGTCGAGCGATGACCTTTCACCCGTGACGTCACAACATGAAGCAATCCGCCATTTTCTCAATGTTATTACACGCACCAAGTCAAATCAGTTCTGTTATTTTCTGTTTTTTCGAATGTTTTCCCGTACCTTGGAGACATCATGCCTTGTGGATATCCTGCGACACTCAAAGCAGATGCATTTCCAACAATAAAGTCAACGAAATCTGCAATATTAGAAAATAGACCACCACTGAATCTGCCCAAGTGCGAGCTATTCAGGGACGACGGAGCACGGCAAGCCATGACGACAGTCTCTTCCCGCAGACGAGCGAGATAAACCCCCTGGATATGATTTATGTCACTTCTTTTTCGGTCTCATTTTGTCCATCAAACTTAGAAGGTTGTGCATGAATGCACAAAGGTGAGTTTTGTTGATGTTATTGATTTATGTGGAGTGTGCTAATCAGACATATTTGGTCATGGCATGACTGCAAGCTAATCGATGCTATTCAGGCTAGCTGTATGTACATATTGCATAATTATGCCTCATTTGTAGCTATATTTGCTTCCAGCATTCCCCTCCACCCACATTTAATGCCAAACAAACACATACCAATCGTTGGTTAGAAGGCGATCACCAAATTCGTCCTCGCTTCCTTCCGTGCCGCTGTCTGTCGTGATGTGGCTCAATAGCTTCAGTTTCTTCTTCAATTTCGTGTTCGCTACCTGCCTTCATACTCCAACCATCCGTTTCAATACATGCGTAATCTGTTGAATCGCTTAAGGCGCTGAAATACGAGTCTGAATCCGAGCTAATATCGCTTTACCTTTCTGTGCTATCCGCCATGTTTGTTTCTGTGTGATCACGCTGTGACGTCACAGGATAATGGACGGGTGGGTATAACGACGGTTAAAATCAGGCACTTTGAAGCCTTTTTTCGTGATATTGCATGATGGGTAAAATTTTGAGAAAAACATCGAAAAACAAAATAAGCCACTGGGAACTGATTTTTATTGGTTTTAACCCTTCAGAAATTGTGATAATGTTCCCCTTTAACAAATAAAAGTAAAAATAAAAATTTAGAACAACCAGTATCCATCCATTTCCAACCGCTTGTCCCTTTCGGGGTCGTGGAGTACGTTGGAGCCTATCTCAAAACCAGCATGTGAACCAAAAATAGTAATGATGCACAAACATTGGTTTGTGCAGCCCTTTGAGACACTAGTGATTTAGGGCTATATAAGTAAACATTGGTTGATTGATTATAGGAGTGGCTTTGGGTTTTTGGGTCACATGACTAAAAAGCTATTGACGATTGAAATTTGCAAAAAACTATGAAAATAAAATAATAAACAAATCTAGAAAAAACAACGCGTGAGCCGAGTATATTAATGACGAGCAAACAATTTGAAAGTAGTTTTTGGTGTCTAGGTCACCTGACTAAAAAGCTATTGACGATTGAAATTTGCAAAAAACTATGAATATAAAATAATAAACAAATCTAGAAAAACAATGCGTGAGCCAAGTATATTAATGATGAGCAAAAAATTTGAAAGTAGTTTTTGGTGTCTAGGTCACCTGACTAAAAACCTATTGACGATTGAAATTTGCTAAAATAAATCTAAAAAAACAAAAATCTAAGAAAAACCAATGCATGAGCCAACTATAGTAATGACGAACAAACAGTATGAAAGTGGTTTGGGATTTCGAGGTCGCATGAATTACAATTTAGTGACGGTTAAAATGTCCTCTGTGAGCCATTGACAAGTAATTTATTGACGGTCCCTAACCATACGAGTCTGCAGGGCTGACATCTATTGCATGAACTTCCAATTCTTGGGACAAACCGTCGGCTTGCCTGGATGTTGAATGTCTGTAAAATATCCAACTTGATACACTAACTACACCTGGGTCCCCAAAGAAAGTTTAAGATGAGAACATGGACAAGCAATTGTGCATAAGTCTCTTTCTGTCAGGGTTATTTGGTGACGAACCCCAAGATGCAGAGAAGGAGGGAGGCCTTTTCCAGGAAAACATAGTTTAATTTAAAATACTAGAACTAAAACAAAGGGTACAAACAAAAAGCACGCACGTGGGCAGATATAACAAACTAAGGGCTATGAACAAACAAATCGGAAGCAGGGAACAAAAAACAGTAAGCTACAAACATCCACCAAATATAGCTTACCGCTACGCTGCAATCACACGACCAGTAGGAATGACAAGTAGAAAATGACATTGACACGACAATAATCCAGCAACTGACACAAGACAAAGCAGGTACAAATAGGAGCAGGCTGATTGGCAACAGGTGTGGCCAGGTGCCAATCAGCCGCAGCTGAGGAGGAACACAGCACTCAGGGAACAAGACAGGAAGTTGACAAAATAGGAGCACTAAACAGGAACTAAGGACAGGAAATACTAAACACACTGAGGAGAAACACAGCACTCAGGGAACAAGACAAGAAGCTGACAAATTAAGAGCACTTGACAGGAACTAAAAGACAGGAAACACTAAACACAGGAAACAGACAAATGCAGAGGAAAAAACTAAAACAGACAAACTGTCAGGGGCAAGCCTGACACTTTCCATGGTGACAATATGAACTGGCCAGCACGCTTATTACAGCCATTTTTGCAGGTCTGTCTGGATGGATGGGAAACATTCAGAAAAAGTCACTTTCGCCAGTAAACACACCATTTTGACTTACCTTCGTCACACAGTAGGCCTTGTCTTCCATAAGGACAGAGACACACTGCCTCCTGTGGCGACTTTGGGATGCATGTGGCGCCATGGCTGCAGGGGTTACTCTGGCAGGCCGTGAACTGGCACAGGGGGCCGGTGTAAAGTGAGGGGCACTCGCAGAACCAGTGATCTGCCTCACTGTAGGGTCCAGACACACAAAAGGACACATCATTAGGCCAAGATGGTTCAATTTGACATATGTTTGTACTATGAAATACCGTATTTTACAGACCATAGGGCGCACTGGATTATAAGGCGCACTGCTGACGAATAGTCTATTTTAGATCTTTTATTATAGGGTGCATTAAAGGAGTCGTATCATTATAATTTTTTCCGAAATTGAAAACAATTCCTTGTGGTCTACATAACACGTAACGGTGGTTCTTTGTTGAAAATTCAATCAATCAATCAATGTTTACTTATATAGCCCTAAATCACTAGTGTCTCAAAGGGCTGCACAAACCACTACGACATCCTCGGTAGGCCCACATAAGGGCAAGGAAAACTCACACCCAGTGGGACATCGGTGACAATAATGACCCAGTGGGACGTCGGTGACAATGATGACTATGAGAACCTTAGAGAGGAGGAAAGCAATGGATGTCGAGCGGGTCTAACATGATACTCGGATCATGGAATATTCTGGTTTTGGTTCTGTTTTTGTATCTCGTCTTGTTATGTGACTTCCTTAGTTCCTGGTGGCACTTCCTGTTTTGTTTCGTTGCCTAGTTACGCATTTAGTGTCACCTGCTTCTTGTTTTTCATTGCACACCTGCCTCCTAATTTCTGCCTGTGTTTAAGCCTGTTTTTGTTTGCCATTCAGTCTCGCAGTGTAAAAATGTGCTTTCCATGCAACAGGTGACGTCGCTATCCCGCATTGTGGTAACTACCTTTCTGTATTCGATTAGCTTCCAGGCTATTTGTGTGTTTATTTTCCTAGCTCACATGCTAGCGTCCTTAGTTCTATCTAGCTCACATGCTAGTTCTGTTGTTTTTTGTCTCTCGTGCCTTTTGTGCAAGGTTTCTGTTCCTAGTCTGTTTTGTAGTTTAATAAATCATCATTCTTACCTTCACGCTGTGTTCCATTCCGCTTGCATCCACGAGAAAGCGCAACCACACAACGATGCCAGCAAAGCGTCACAAAAATGTTGCATAGTTTATGTCTTACAGATTATCTTCAAGCCGCTTTCTGACAGTAGCTTCCGGAAGCCCCGTTTCGTGGGCGGTCTTTTTTACGTGGCTCACCTTCGACATCGTCTTCTCTTTGTTGTAGCGGTGAAGCGTGCAGACGGGATTGGAAGAAGTGTCAAAAGATGTAGCTAACTGTTCTAATGACATTCAGACTTTACTTAAATCAACTACGGAGCAGCATCTCCTCATCCCGAAACAACAAGGCCGGAAATGTGTCCCGTGAAAAACCATCCGACCCGAACTCTAGTAACTGAAGTTTCTTGGGTGAATAATGTTAACTCACTACACCGGTATATTTTAGCACTTTCATGGCGAGTTTACTGACAGATATAAGTATGAACTTTACACTATTTTATATTAGAAATGGCAACAGCGGAGGATGAATGTCATTTAACAAGAAGATAGAGAAAAAGAAGAAGCTTATCGACTAAGTTGTTGGCACGGACTACAAAGGCAGATGACCACAATTTTTCAGGATTTATGCAGATCCCAAATACAGATCAGCAGGTAACAGAAGGTAAGAAAAGTTTCTTTTGCATACTATTGTGAAACAAAACGTCAGATAGTATGTCTTACCTTATACACACACCATAATAAAACTTGTATGTTTAATGCGCCGACAATCCCATCATGTGGTGCGGCTTCAGAGATTACCAAAGTCGTACTACAACATTTTGATGGATTTTTGAGCACCTTGTGTAATGTTTTATATTTTCAATGGAACATTTAAAATGTTGGTGTTGTTTACTTGCGTCATATTGTCCTCGTAGCGCATTCTACATTAATCTCTTATGTTTGACCGCCATCTACTGGTCACAATTATCATGACACCATGTACCAAATAAAATTGCTCCGAGGTTGGTAAGCAAAACGAGAATTAGTCCGTACATTAGGCACACCGGGTTATATGGCGCACTGTCGAGTTTTGAGGAAAAACAATTATTTTAAGTGCGCCTTATAGTCCGGAAAATACGGTATTACATGAGGTTGGAATTTACAATTAATCTAATTTAGGAATTCTGAAAAAAGGTAATTATTTAATGAAGCTGAAGTTAAAAGGCCAAAAGTAGAGCGCGCCTCACCTGTAGAGTTCTGGCAAAAAATGCACATTATTAATACGACTACAAGACGACCAACAATATAAGTCTTGGGCAAGACTCGTTTTTGGTTCAAAAATCATCTTTTCAAAAACAGTAAAAACTGTTTTTTTTATATTATATACAGAAGAAACTGAAACTGAATATCAGAGGTGTTTATTGTTACAATTAGATGTACAAGGTGAAACTAATATATGACATATGCTCACAATATTTTTTTTTAACTTTGATTTCTATTTATTGTTTTAATTGGTTTTACCCTTTAAAATCGTTTTCAATCATATTCATTTATTTTTTATTTTTAATAAATATTTTTTTATTCAGTCATTGGTGGGGCTAAGGATATTTGAATATCGTTTTTAATATTGTTGTGCAGCACTTTGGAAACATTTATGTTGTTTAAATGTGTTATATAAATAAAGTGCATTGGATTGGACAATATGCAACTCAGGATATTTTTAAGCCGTCTTTTTGACATACCGGTAGTTTTAATGATTGTGGCTTGCAGCTTATGAAAACCTGAAATGGAAGATCTCAGAACATTCCACACAATATTCACGCGGATCACAAATAAAGGATTAACATAATTCACTTTGCATGAAATGAGTTTATACCACACATTAGTTTTATATTTAAATTTGAATTGCTGATATGAATAAACGTTTGCACGATATTTTACTTTTTACAGTTTCACCTGTATGTCTTAGCTCAGTGGTTGTCAAACTTTTTTCACCAAGTACTGCCTTGGAAAACACTTTGCTCTCCAAGTACCAACATTAAAATACAGTAGTGTGTTATTAGTTAAAAACAAGTCAGAAGTTTAGATTAACAAGCATATTTAATGTTTATGGCCACTGTAAAATTACACACAATTTAGAAATCACTGTCCTAGTTTCTTAACAACTCTTTGCTTTATAAATAATCATTATAGTCAAATAATTGATGTGTGTGAGTGACAGTAAGAAATGCTCTGACTCGCTTGGGCAGAAAGGTTTTTAGCAACACCTGCTGGTACACTATATTACCAAAAGTATTTGGCCACCTGCCTTTACTCACATATTATTAACTTGAAGTGCCGTCCCATGGAATTGTTTAACATGTTTTGGTATTCTGGCGCATTCAAAGTTTCTTTCACTGGAACTAAGGGGCCAAACCCAACTCCTGAAAACCAACCCCACACCATAATTCCTCCTCCACCAAATTTCACACTCGGCACAATGCAGCCCGAAATATAGCGTTCTCCTGGCAACCTCCAAACCCAGACTCGTCCATCAGATTGCCAGCTGGAAAAGCGTGACTCATAAGTCCAAAGAACGAGATTCCTCTACAGAATCTCCTCTCTGGTCAACAAACGCACCTTGAGGATTCTAGCGGGAACTCTCATTCAACCCTTCTTCGATTACGCTTGCACCTCCTGGTACCCCAGCACCTCCAAAACCCTCAAATCTAGACTCCAAACATCCCAGAATAAGCTAATCCGGTTACTTTTAGACCTCCACCCCAGATCACACCTCAATCCAACCCACTTCTCCAAAGTGGGCTGGCTCAGGGTGGAGGACAGAGTAAAACAACTTGCACTGAGCCTGGTCTATAAAATCCGCTGCACCGCCTTGATACCGAAGTACATGTCAAATTACTTCCTTAACGTAAATGACCGCCATAACCACAACACCAGGGGGAGCTCCACAAACCCAGTTAAACCCAGATTTCGATCTAACAAAGGTCTTAACTCATTCTCTTTCTACGCCACATCAATGTGGAATGCACTCCCAACAGGTATAAAAGTAAGTGCATCTCTATATTCCTTCAAAACCTCTAAAACAACACCTCCAGGCAACTTCAACACTTTACTAATACCCTCCTCCATTCACATCCCATCTCCCCGGATTATAAACAACTCAAATGTACTTCTAACGTATATACTTGTTCTTATGCTATCTGAACTCACTATGTTCTCTGCTGCCTGTACATATCCTACTAAATAAGACCTACACTGTTTCAATGTCCACATTTCTCTGTTGATGCAATTGTTGATGACTGAAGTTCTGATATCAACCAAAGCTCCTCATCCCACCCCCCGGATTGTAAACAATGTAAATAATTCAATGTACATACTATGATGATTAACTTGTGTGATGACTGTATTATGTTGATAGTATATATTTGTACCATGAATTGATTAACGTGGACCCCGACTTAAACAAGTTGAAAACTTATTCGGGTGTTACCATTTAGTGGTCAATTTTACGGAATATGTACTGTACTGTGCAATCTACTAATAAAAGTATCAATCAATCAATCAATCTAGAGTCCAGTGGCGACGTGCTTTACATCACTGCATCCGACGGTTTGCATTGGACTTGGTGATGTATGGCTGAGATGCAGCTGCTTGGCCATGGAAACCCATTCCATGAAGCTCTCTGCGTACTGTACGTGGGTTAATTGGAAGGTCACATGACGTTTGGAGCTCTGTAGCAACTGACTATGCAGAAAGTCTTTGCACTATACACTTCAGCATCCGCTGACCCCTCTCTGTCAGTTTACGTGGCCTACCACTCGGTGGCTGACTTGCTGTTTTTCCCAAACTGTTCACTTTTCATATAATTTTTTTGGAATATTTAGGAGCTAGGAAATTTCATGACTATATTTTTTGGCATTCTTTGACAGTTCCACGCTGGAAATCACTGAGAGCGGCCCATTCTTTCACAAATGTTTGTAGAAACAGACTCCATGTCTAAGTGCTTGATTTTTTTATACCAAGCCAAGTAATTAGGGCACCTGATTCTCATCATTTGGATGGGTGGCAAAATACTTTTGGCAATATAGTGTATGTATAAATCTGTTGAACTGGGGTGTCCAAACTTTGAAACACTGAAAAACCCAATATCTCCTTTGGTTGTGAACAAGCCATAGTTGCCAACCCTCCCGGATTTTCCGGGTGACTCCCAAAATTTAGCGCCTCTCCCGAAAACTTCCCGGAAGAAATTTTCTCCCGAAATTCAGCCCGAGCTGAAAGCCACGCCCCCTCCAGCTCAAACATGCACAGTTCGAAGCTTGAAAAGGAGGATTGCAGGCGGATCTGACGGCATTTAAAGTCATTTTTAAAAACGACTGCTAATCCTCCTCATTTTCGACCGGACGACCGCGGGGAATTAAAGTAGGAACACTCCGGAGGCAGAAGTTCATTAAGAGGAGCGGACTCACCGGCTTTAAGCCATGTTTCCGTCACACAGAGGAAGTCGGCGGGAAGTGAAGAAATCCTTCAGGATAAACGTATTATTCGTAAAAGATCTTGCGTTCACAAGACCGAACCTGGCGGGAGCCAGCACATCCAAGGGCACAGCTAATCAAGGTGGGGCCCGACACACAGCCCGCAGGTGGCGGGGGAGAGGACGACAGAGACGAAAATAGACGCAAACAACACAAAAACGAACAGAGCTGACAGCGAGAGACGCCAGGCCAAAGCACATACTGGCACCATCTTCTGGAAACTCGGAAGTGACGTTATTCAAATAGTGAAAGGTAAGTGTTTTTTTTTTTTTTAGTAACCGGCATGCAAAGTACAGTTAGTAGAACAACTGTGTTTTGATTACCGTGTATTTGATAGGTGCCGTCTGAAATTCAACTATTTCTTTTATTTATATATATATATATATATATATATATATATATATATATATATATATATATATATATATAATAAATATATATGGCTAGAATTCAATGAAAGTCAGGTATTTCATACATATAAATACACACACACATATATATATATATATATATATATATATATATATATATGAAATATATATATAATTCTCGAGTTGGTGAATTGGCTGTAAATATAGTCCTCCCCTCTTAACCACGCCTCCGCCCCACCCCCGACCACACCCCCCATCCCCCACCTCCTGAAATCGGAGGTCTCCAGGTTGGCAAGTATGGAACACGCAAGCCACTTCTTCCATTCTTCTGCAGATAAGGACATTAAAAATTACCTAATGAATTGAGGCAGAGACCAATAGAAAGCCAACTTTAGCATTCTAAAACTGTGTGAGAAAATACTTGAGATCAACCCGATTACATCTCTGAATCAACCGCTTTGGTACAATCCTAATATAATAATTAATTAAAAATTGGTCAAAGGGACCACATGGAAAGACAGAGGTATCACTAAACCTCATCATATTATTCATATAAACTCCTTTAAACCATTTAATTAATTAGTTGATTAATATGATATACCCAGAAATAATTTTTAAAATGTTATCTCTTTAAAACGCGCTGTAAATAAATGCATACCCTCTGAAAGTATGTATTTTGATAGTCATGATCAGGAAGATACACATTTTAATCAAGATAGAATTAATTAAAAGATTTTATGGAATAATAAATGAACATCATACGAGAAATGCAAATGATGCATGTGTTCGGAAATTTGGAAAAATGCCACTGAGCCCCTCAGAAGCATTAAAAATAAGCTGAGTCAATTTAAGATCTTGAATAGATTGTATTTTACACATTCACAGCTGTTTAAAATTGGTGCGGTAGATAGCAAGTTATGTATGAAGCGTCGGGCAGCGGAGGGAACGCTTTTAATTTATTGTTGGAATGTCAGAGAATAAAAGAGTTATGGTTGAAAACAACATCCCAACACGGCAAACTTGCCTTCTTGGTGATCTGCTTTAATTTAGTAACGTGTCATCAAAGAGTAAAAATGCATTTTTTTCAATATGCATCATAACACAAATGGTAATATTAAATAAATGGATAGATGTTGATTGTCCAACTCATACTGACTGGTATACACAAGCTATGGAGATGATATCAGTAGAAAAAACTGCCTTTAGTTTAGACCAGGGGTCACCAACCTTTTTGAAACCAAGAGCTACTTCTTGGGTACTGATTAATAAGAGGGGCCACCAGTTTGATACACACTTAAATAAATTGCCAGAAATAGCCAATTTGCTCAATTTACTTTTAACTCTATATTATTATTAATAAGTAATGATATTTATCTTTGTGGAAAAACTGATCATCTTAATAATTTCCCACAATAAATATTTATAGAAAAAGATAAATTCCAACATGCAACATTTTATTTTTATATTTTCTCTAAGTGCACATTTTTCAAATTGAACATTTTCAAATGATCACTTCTAAGACAGTCTTGTGAAATCACAATATCCCATTTTAACTAGCTAGCCACATCGTGAATTACTTTCCTTTTACGGAAGGTTTTTTTGTAGAGAATAAATGATGAAAAAAACACTTTATTGAATGGTTTAAAAGAGGAGAAAACACAAAAAAAAAAGAAAATTAAATTTTGAAACATAGTTTATTTTCAATTTCGACTCTTTAAAATTCAAAATTCAACCGGAAAAAAGAAGAGAAAAACTAGCTAATTCGAATCTTTTTGAAAAAAAAAAAAAAAAAAAAGAATTTATGGAACATCATTAGTAATTTTTCCTGATTAAGATTAATTTGAGAATTTTGATGACATGTGTTGAATAGGTTAAAATCCAATCTGCATTTTGTTAGAATATATAACAAATTGGACCAAGCTATATTTCTAACAGAGACAAATCATTATTTCTTCTAGATTTTCCAGAACAAACATTTTAAAAGGAATTCAAAAGACTTTGAAATAAGATTTAAATTAGATTTTACAGATTTTCTAGATTTGCCAGATATTTTTTTTTAAATTTTAATCATAATAAGTTTGAAGAAATATTTCACAAATATTCTTCGTCGAAAAAACAGAAGCTAAAATTAAAAATTAATTTTAAATGTATTTATTATTCTTTACAATAAAAAAAAACAATTTACTTGAACATTGATTTAAACTGTCAGGAAAGAAGAGGAAGGAATTTAAAAGGTAAAAAGATATATGCGTTTAAAAATCCTAAAATCCTTTTTAAAGTTGTATTTTTTCTCTAAAACTGTCTTTCTGAAAGTTATAAGAAGCAAAGTAAAAAAATAAATGAATTTATTTAAACAAGTGAAGACCAAGTCTTTAAAATATTTTCTTGGATTTTCAAATTCTATTTGAGTTTTGTCTCTCTTAGAATTAAAAATGTCGAGCAAAGTCAGACCAGCTTGCTAGTAAATAAATGAAATTTAAAAAATAGAGGCAGCTCACTGGTAAGTGCTGCTATTTGAGCTATTTTTAGAACAGGCCAGGGGGCCACTCATCTGGTCCTTACGGGCTACCTGGTGACCCCTGGTTTAGATAATAATGAGTCATGTATTGGAACACGGGATCCATTCTTTAAATTTGTTTTAACTAATAAATGAACCTAAAATATGACTCATTTTATCTTTGTGGAAAATATTGGACACAATGTATTATCAATCTTATGATATGTGATGTAAGTGTAAGCCGCTGTGACACTATTGTTCATTTTTTTAAATGCTTTTTTTTTATATGTATAATTGGCTGTGATAATCATGTAAATGAGGGATTTTAATCACTGTTATGTTGGAATTCTTATTAGTACTGATACTGTTGTTGATAATATTCATTTTTGTTTGACTACTTTTGGATTGTTTTGTGTCATGTTTGTGTGTCCTCTCAATTATTTTGCTATTCTAAATGATGCTGGGCCGGGTTTGGTTTTGGAATCGGAATTGTATTGTTATTGTATTATTGTGTATTACATTGTTGGACTGATTAATTAAAAAACAACAAAAGCAATACATCCCTAACAAAAAATTAAAATAAAAACATTTAAGAAATACCCTGCATGCCAGTTTGGTGTTATTCGTGTTGACATTTGAACTTTTCGTCAT
Organism: Nerophis ophidion; assembly: GCF_033978795.1. Taxonomy (NCBI): domain Eukaryota; kingdom Metazoa; phylum Chordata; class Actinopteri; order Syngnathiformes; family Syngnathidae; genus Nerophis; species Nerophis ophidion. The sequence continues at coordinate 13,865,078 of NC_084619.1, forward strand.
TTCATGAGTTCTGCTCTTTTATGTGCTTTGTGCTTTGCATTATAATTTAGCTGCCGGATGCACTTTATACACCTCTTTTCCAGAATGGAAGAAAACACATTTTTCTGTCTTTTTTTATTGTTAAAAAAAATAATCAAATTTTAAATCAAATTTTAATTGATGAATATTGGGAATTTTTGGTTAAACATGCAGCACTCTGCCATGTCTTCAAGGGGCTTATGAAATATGAAAAATAAGTACTGGTAGTACTGTTCACACTAATTGATAGAAAATTAATAAATTACAATATTATGCCCATTTTACTCAGCACCAACATGTCAATCAATCAATCAATGTTTATTTATATAGCCCCAAATCACAAATGTCTCAAAGGACTGCACAAATCATTACGACTACAACATCCTCGGAAGAACCCACAAAAGGGCAAGGAAACCTCACACCCAGTGGGCAGGGAGAATTCACATCCAGTGGGACGCCAGTGACAATGCTGACTATGAGAAACCTTGGAGAGGACCTCAGATGTGGGCAACCCCCCCCCTCTAGGGGACCGAAAGCAATGGATGTCGAGCGGGTCTAACACAATACTGTGAAAGTTCAATCCATAGTGGCTCCAACACAGCCGCGAGAGTTCAGTTCAAAGCGGATCCAAGACAGCAGCGAGAGTCCCGTCCACAGGAAACCATCTCAAGCGGCTTAATTTGACTCAACACGGGGAACCTTACCTGGCCCGGACACGGAAAGGATTGACAGATTGATGGCTCTTTCTCGATTCTAAATTATTAGGACCTAAATTATTCAATCTCTATATAAATGACATTTGTAAAGTTACAACAGATTTAAAGTTAGTATTATTTGCGGATGATACAACAGCCTTTTGTTCAGGAGAGAACACACAGTGGATAATCCAAGTAATAACAGTAGAAATGAACAAATTAAAAAAATGGTTTGACAAAAACAGACTATCATTGAATATCAGTAAAACTAAAATAATGCTATTTGGTAACAGTAGAAAAGAAAGTCAAACACAAATACAAATAGACAGAATAGAAATTGAAAGAGTAAATGAAACCAAATTTCTAGGTATAATGATTGATGATAAATTGAACTGGAAATCTCATGTAAAAAATATACAACATAAAGTTGCAAGAAATACATCAATAATGAATAAAGCCAAATATGTTCTAGACCAAAAATCACTTTATATTCTCTACTGCTCACTAGTGTTACCATATCTGAGTTACTGTGTAGAAATATGGGGAAATAATTACAAAAGTACACTTCATTCACTAACAGTATTACAAAAAACATCAGTTAGAATAATACATAATGTTGGATATAGAGAACATACAAACCCTTTATTTATTGAGTCAAAGATACTGAAATTTCACGACATAGTGGAATTGCAAACAGCTAAGATTATACATAAAGCAAACTATAACCTGCTTCCCAAGAATATACAACAATTCTTCTCAACAAAAGAAGAGAAATATAATCTTAGAGAAAAATGTAATTTAAAACATTTGTATGCACGTGCAACACTTAAAACCTTCAGTGTATCAGTATGTGGAATTAAATTATGGAATGGATTAAGCAAAGCAATCAAACAATGTACTAATACAATCCACTTCAAGAAACTCTTCAAACTGGAAGTGTTAACAAAGTACAAAAATGAAGAACCATGATAAACATTCTGATTTTACTCACTCATTCATTCTCAAAATAATCTGACTTATCTCATCGTATGGATTAAAATTTAAGCAATTATTTATTTATTTATTTATTTGTATTGTGATTACTTATTACTTATAGAGTATACATTGTGAATACATTGAGAACAGGAAGTGAACAAAAGTTTTAGCAACTGTTATGTAAAGAAAAGGGGTAGGATTAAAGAAGCTCTGCTTCTTCCTCCTCCTTTTCGAACATGTTGAAAAGAGAAACTGGAAATTGTGATGTATCATGTTGTATGCTTGCATGTTCGAAATAAAGTCAAACTCAAACTCAAACTCAAGCGGAGGCGGATCAGCAGCGTAGAGATGTCCCCAACCGATACAGGCGAGCGGTCCATCCTGGGTCCGGACGAGCGGGAATGTAATGAGTTATAGTAATAATAATACAAATAACGAAAATAATATACATGTTTTGTCTAACCTTACTAACTAATATACAGTCACAAAATAACAACCAAAATTTACTACCGAGATGAGGCTTCCTCGCTTGGTAAGAAGAAAAAAAAAATAGTACAGTAAGTGGTGAAGTGAAGTGGATTATGTTTATATAGCGCTTTTCTCAAGTGACTCAATGCGCTTTACATTGTGAAACCCAATATCGAAGTTACATTTTTTTTCTTCTAAACCAGTGTGGGTGGCACTGGGAGCAAGCGGGTAAAGTGGCTTGCCCAAGGACACAACGGCAGTGACTAGGATGGTGGAAGCGGGAATCAAACCTGCAAACCCTGAAGTTGCTGGCACAGCCGCTCTACCAACCGAGCTATACCGCCGGGGAAAAAAAAAACAGCGGAAAAGGTAACATAGATAGAGAGGGCATTGGTAGTTTTCATGCCCATAAAATAATCATGTGTTTCGGTGCAGCAGCTTGGCAGGGTGTGTTTTCCAGCTTCCAGAAATGAAATATTTACATATTGTCGCGGCCGTGGAGCATTGTTGGATGCCACTGTGTCCTACTACAAAGGGAGGATTATTAACGGCCTGTTAAAGACGTTTGCAGGAAGGCGTAGTGATACACTGTCACTACTTGTTGTGTCTGTTATTTATTTATTTTTTAATGTTACAGATGGAATTCATCAGCGGGCTAAATTGTTTGTCGGACAGGTGCATTCACGTGAATAACACCTGGCGGCCTCCGAGAATCAGTCCATTAACTACAAATTACAACTTGAATGTGTTGCAAGTGTCAATCAATCATCAATCAATGTTTATTTATATAGCCCCAAATCACAAAGGTCTCAAAGGACTGCACAAATCATTACGACTACAACATCCTCGGAAGAACCCACAAAAGGGCAAGGAAAACTCACACCCAGTGGGCAGGGAGAATTCACATCCAGTGGGACGCCAGTGACAATGCTGACTATGAGAAACCTTGGAGAGGACCTCAGATGTGGGCAACCCCCCCCCTCTAGGGGACCGAAAGCAATGGATGTCGAGCGGGTCTAACATGATACTGTGAAAGTTCAATCCATAGTGGCTCCAACACAGCCGCGAGAGTTCAGTTCAAAGCGGATCCAAGACAGCAGCAAGAGTCCCGTCCACAGGAGACCATCTCAAGCGGAGGCGGATCAGCAGCGTAGAGATGTCCCCAACCGATACAGGCGAGCGGTCCATCCTGGGTCCCGACGAGCGGTCCATCCTGGGTCTCGACTCTGGACAGCCAGTACTTCATCCATGGTCATCGGACCGGACCCCCTCCACAAGGGAGGGGGGGACATAGGAGACAGAAAAGAAGCGGCAGATCAACTGGTCTAAAAAGGAGGTCTATTTAAAGGCTAGAGTATACAGATGAGTTTTAAGGTGAGACTTAAATGCTTCTACTGAGGTAGCATCTCGAACTGTTACCGGGAGGGCATTCCAGAGTACTGGAGCCCGAACGGAAAATGCTCTATAGCCCGCAGACTTTTTTTGGGCTCTAGGAATCCCTAATAAGCCGGAGTATTTTGAACGCAGATTTCTTGCCGGGACATATGGTACAATACAATCGGCAAGATAGGCTGGAGCTAGACCATGTAGTATTTTATACGTAAGTAGTAAAACCTTAAAGTCACATCTTAAGTGCACAGGAAGCCAGTGCAGGTGAGCCAGTACAGGCGTAATGTGATCAAACTTTCTTGTTCTTGTCAAAAGTCTAGCAGCCGCATTTTGTACCAACTGTAGTCTTTTAATGCTAGACATGGGGAGACCCGAAAATAATACGTTACAGTAATCGAGACGAGACGTAACAAACGCATGGATAATGATCTCGGCGTCTTTAGTGGACAAAATGGAGCGAATTTTAGCAATATTACGGAGATGAAAGAAGGCTGTTTTAGTAACGCTTTTAATGTGTGACTCAAAGGAGAGAGTTGGGTCAAAGATAATACCCAGATTTTTTACCGAGTCACCTTGTTTTATTATTTGGTTGTCAAATGTTAAAGTTGTATTATTAAATAGAGGTCGGTGTCTAGCAGGACCGATAATCAGCATTTCCGTTTTTTTGGCGTTTCAATGTTTCTAAAAGCTGCAACTGAACGCCATGATGACGCTACACAATACTGTTGCCGTTCCCAGACAGCAAGGTCGTGTAAGCAGTATATTTCCTCAATTTTATTGATAACTGTCATGACTTGGACTATGGTGCGGTCTGTTTTACTGTGGTGCATAGCGACAGGACCGGACATGGCAAGAAGTTAATGACATCTTTTATTATTAACTCGGAAAAAAGGAACAGCAGAGATTCAAAACTTGGCTATGAAAACAAAACTATTACAATAACGTAAACTATGGACATTAAACAAAATGTGCAAATTATGGCATGAATAACGAAAACTTACTTGGAACGAGATATGGGCATGGATCATCAGCATAGATAGCACGGGTGGGTAGAGGTTGATGTTGCCAGGCTGACTGCCAGGCTGACTGCCTGGCAACTGCAGGCTTAAATAGTGCTGTGGTGATTAACAGGTGCATGAGTCCAAGTGAATCAGGTTCGTGACATGACAGGGGAAAACTAATGAGTTGTCATGGTGACAAGTATTGTGATCTTCCATGACGTTGTTTGCATAGGTTCTGCATTTCCACAAATTCATATAGAGCAGGGGCCCGGAAGGACCAGATGAGTAGCCTGCTGGCCTGTTCTAAAAATAGCTCAAATAGCAGCACTTACCAGTGAGCTGCCTCTATTTTTAAAATTGTATTTATTTACTAGCAAGTTGGTCTCGCTTTGCTCGACATTTTTAATTCTAAGAGGGACAAAACTCAAAATAGAATTTGAAAACCCAAGAAAATATTTTAAAGACTTGGTCTTCACTATTTTAAATAAATTAATTTATTTTTTTACTTTGCTTCTTATAACTTTTGGAAAGACAATTTTAGAGAAAAAATACAACTTTAAAACACATATGCCTTTTTACCTGTTAAATTCCTTCCTCTTCTTTCCTGAAAATTTAAATCAATGTTGAAGTATTTTTTTTTTTTTATTGTAAAGAATAATATATGAGACGTGTGCTACATATATGTTGCTTATATATTGTTTAAAAAAAAATAAATTAATATAAGTGAAGCATGTTTTAGATTTTATATATTTTGAACCTTGTTCTTGTTGTGATGGGGTAGGTTTATATAAGCGTTGCTTCAACCAACACCCTTTCGGCTCGATCATTGCTCAAATGAGTGTTTTTTTTTTCTTCTTTTTTTTTGTTGTTGTTCTTTGTTTTATGTGAAGATTGCCAAAATAAATAAAATAAATAAAATAAATAAAATAAATAAAATAAATAAAATAAATAAAATAAAATACATTTTAATTTGATTCTTTATTTTAGCTTCTGTTTTTTCACAGAAGAATATTTTGTGAAATATTTCTTCACACTTATTATGATTAAAATTCCCAAAAATTATTCTGGCAAATCTAAAAAATCTGTAAAATCAAATTGAAATCTTGTTCCAAAGTCTTTTGAATTTCTAAAATTTTTTCTTTTTGGGGGGGGAAATCTAGAAGAAATAATGATTTGTCTTTGTTAGAAATATAGCTTGGTCCAACTTGTTATATATTCTAACAAAATGCAGATTGGATTTTAAGCTATTTGAAACATGTCATCAAAATTCTAAAATTAATCTTAATCAGGTAAAATTACTAATGATCTTCCATAAATTATTTTTTAATATTTTCAAAAAGATTCGAATTAGCTAGTTTTTATTGAATTTTGAATTTCAAAGAGTCGAAATTGAAGATAAACTATGTTTAAAAATTTAATTTAATTTTTTTTTTGTATTTTTTTCACTTTTAAACCGTTCAAGTTTTTTTTATCATATATTTTCTACCAAAAACCTTCTGTAAAAGGATAAAAAAATGTACGACGTAATTACAGACAGAAATACACATTTATATATATATATATATATATATATATATATATATATATACATATATATATATATATATATATATATATATATATATATATATATATATATATATATATATATATATATATATATATATATATATATATATATATATATATATATATATATATATATATATATATATATATATATTAAAGGTAAATTGAGCAAACTGGCTATTTCTGGCAATTTATTTAAGTGTGTATCAAACTGGTAGCCCTTCGCATTAATCAGTACCCAAGAAGTAGCTCTTGGTTTCAAAAAGGTTGGTGAGCCCTGATATAGAGAGTGAAGAATTGGACTTTATTAAGTACATTAAGCAACAATTTGTTAATCTGACATTTACCACAAAGCAATAAGCCTAACGTGTGAAACAAGGCAAATGACTGGTGCCATATATCCAGTTTATAGCAGAACAATACAAAAACTAAAATATGTATTGATCTTACAATGGTATACCATAACACCTAGAGGTTTTTCTTTTTTTGCTAATTGAATGCCCACTGAATGACGAACAACTCCACCCCTGACTCCTTTCTTTGTGGTGGTGCAGGATCAATGAAACACTGCACAGTTCACACGATGAGGCATTCAAGCGCATTGTGTAACTTTAAGATCTGCAGTACATGCTAAAAGTTTGGACACACTCCTTTCAATGTGTTTTCTTTATTTTCATGACTATTTACACTGTAGATTTTCACTGAAGGCAACAAAACTACGACACCTGTGAAGTGAAAACCATTTCAGGTGACTCCCTCTTGAAGCTCATCAAGAGAATGCCAAGAGTGTGCAAAACAGTAATCAGAGAAAAGGGCGGCTGTTTTGAAGAAACCAGAGTATAAAACATGTTTTCAGGTATCTCACCTTTTTTTGTTAAGTACATAAGTCCACATGTGTTCATTCATAGTTTTGATGCCTTCAGTGACAATCTACAATGTAAATAAACTACCAGATATAAAGGTCCAAATGGGACAAAATTAAATAACTCAATCAATATATTTGTATATGATTACTTAATGTGTTATTGACTAATTACACTTGTAATTAATTACTTACATATGTAATTAAATGTGTCAATGTATTTAATTATTTAATCATTTAATCGATGAGGAGCGACTTGTCCAGGGTGTACGCCGCTTTCCGCCCGACTGTAGCTGAGATAGGCACCAGTGCCCTCCGTGACCCCAAAGGGAATAAGCGGTAGAAAATGGATGGATGATTTCCCTAATCATATGACAAAGTATTAATTATTGATTCCATTATTTCATGACTGCCAGGTAACCAGTCAGGAGTCAGGATCTGCTCACTGAGTTCGACAGATAAAAATAAATCCACCAAGCACAAGCAAGGACCAAATTGGACCGCAATAAAAAAAATAAAAAAAAAAGACATGTTCAAATAATTAGATGAATGTGTCAGGAATTAAGTAAATCAATAAATAAATCATGAATTAAGTAAATCAATACTTGATTATATAGTGAAATAATTTATTAAATTGTGAAATAATGAAATCAATCATTAATTACATAATTACATGTAATTGTATATTAAACTGTTTAATGAGAAGTTTAATTAAACAATTTCATATTTAATTACAATTACCGTATTTCCTTGAATAGCCGCCGGGGCGCTAATTAATTTAAAACCTCTTCTCACTCCTGCGCTTATTCAAGGCATGCGGTAAAAGTAAGCAGGCGCTAATCATTTTGAAACCTCTTCTCACCCCTGCGCTTACCAATGGCATGCAGTAAAAAATTGAGTGTGATAAAAAAAAATAATAATACAAAATTATTCTGCGGCCGCGGCCCGGTGGTTGGGCACCACTGCTCTACAACATGTCATCGCGACCACCTTTACACAACGCTATACCAACGCTAGGGGCGGCATAGCTCGCTTGGTAGAGTGGCCGTGCCAGCAACTTGAGGGTTGCAGGTTCAATTCCCGCTTCCGCCATCCTAGTCACTGCCGTTGTGTCCTTGGGCAAGACACTCTACCAACCAGCTCCCAGTGCCACCCACACTGGTTTAAATGTAACTTGGATATTGGGTTTCACTATGTAAAGCGCTTTGAGTCACTCGAGAAAAGCGCTATATAAATATAATTCACTTCACTTCACTTCACTTCACTTCACTATCGGGGTGCCGGCCGGACGCATGCATTTCGCTGCTTCTCATATGAGATTGCAGTGCATACTTGGTCAACAGCCATACCTTTTACACTGATGGTTGTGATATAAATAACTTTAACACTCTTACTAATATGCGCCACACTCCGTGAACCCACACCAAACACATTTCGGGAGAACATCGGCTCTGTCCTTGGGCAAGACACTCTACCCACCAGCTCCCAGTGCCACCCACACTGGTTTGAATGTAACTTGGATATTGGGTTTCACTATGTAAAGCGCTTTGAGTCACTCGAGAAAAGCGCTATACAAATATAATTCACTTCACTTCACTATCTGCGTGCCGGCCGGACGCATGCATTTCGCTGCTTCTCATATGAGATTGCAATCCATACTTTGTCAACAGCCATACCTTTTACACTGATGGTTGTGATATAAACAACTTTAACACTCTTACTAATATGCGCCACACTCTGTGAACCCACACCAAACACATTTCGGGAGAACATCGGCTCTGTAACACATTATAAACGCAACATAAGAATTACCCACAGTGCCATGCATCCATAACTCTTGGCTATATTATACACAGCGCCCCCAACCCCGCCCACCTCAACCGACACACGGAGAGGGGAGGGGGGGGGGGTGCTAGCGGGGTGTATAATATAGCCAAGAGTCATGGATGCAGGGCATTGTGGGTAATTATTATGTTGCATTTATAATGTGTTACAGAGCCGATGTTCTCCCGCAATGTGTTTGGTGTAGGTTCACAGAGTGTGGCACATATAAGTAAGAGTGTTAAAGTTGTTTTATATCACAACTATCAGTGTAATCTGTAGGGCTGTGGAACAAGACCCCTGGTTTACACATGGTAAAAGCAAAATATAACTCTTCCGCCATTTTGAAAATGACGATAAGGGAAGTGTTACTCGTGACGTCACGTATTTGACCCGGAGTTACAAGTAAGTATGCGCTAATAAATTTGGGAAGCGAGTTTGACCCGGCATTAATTCAAGGCAGGCGCATATTACATGCCTGGCGGCTATTCAAGAAAATACGGTATAATTACACATTTAAGTATTTTATTAATATTTATTTAATTTTGTCCCATTTGGCCCTCCATAATCAACAGTCTGTGATTTTTTTTAATGAGTACAAATGCACAGACAAATGCCCAAACAAAGTTGTCAAATATTTATTTTGCACTGTTTCCTACTTGTAAAATGATATTTGCTCTTTATAAACTAATATAATGTTTTTAGATGTCCCCAACTGAGTAATTGGATTTGCATTATTTCCATGAAAACTGCTTTGATGATCATATGATTCACCAGGAGTTTTAGATCAGATTTCTAATGAATGTTCAGTTGTGCTTCAGAAAAAAAAGTAATTTGAAAAAATTGTAATACATTTTTTTGTTGCATATTTATATTTTTTGTATTATAGAATTTGAAAAAAAAATCCCTTCAGGACAGATTGAACGACAATGCATCATCACTTGCATGAGTTAATGCTCGTCCTTACATCGAATTATAAATAAAACTGCAGAAAGTAACTTAAAAAGGAAACAGCCTAATTGGATTTAGACACTCAAATCTACATAAATATCCATAAAACTGAACACCAAGTGCAACCGAGTTTGTGCATGTGTGTGTGTCTGGAAAAAAGCAGAGTGCTGTATGTTGAGAAGAGGAAAGAGCGAGTCTGCAAACACTTCAGTTTTAATTGGCCTACTCCAAAACTTGATTTGTGGGTGACAAACACTTGCTTACATTTGCCCGTGGCAGCCACTTCAATAATGAAATTGTGGTCATTTTTGCAGACTAATCTAAATACGTTAACGCGGCGACCAAAAAACCCCAACATGTTAAAAATCATTATGATATTTTACTGGCCTGGTAATCAACATAATAGTCTCTCTATCATTTCCATAGAAACCTAAATCAGTTTTATTGAAGAAAAAAACAAAAAACAAACAATTTAAATTTCATACCATCTGCAAACCTTCTGAGATATCAAATCACCAAACATCTAAAATGATTGCATTTTTTATGTTGGCGCCTCGTAGGAGTGTTGATAAACACACAACCAGAAATGGTTGTGTGTTGGAAAGCATCAATCTGCTCGGTAGTAAATATGATTGCTGAATAATAACATATGTATGTGGAATGCACTCCCAACAGGTATAAAAGTAAGTGCATCTCTATATTCCTTCAAAACCGCTCTAAAACAACACCTGCAGGCAACTTCAACACTTTACTAATACCCTCCTCCATTCACATCCCATCTCCCCGGATTATAAACAACTCAAATGTACTTCTCATGTATATACTTGTTCTTATGCTATGTGAACTCACTATGTTCTCTGCTGGCTGTACATATCCTACTAAGTAAGACCTACACTGTTTCAATGTCCACATTTCTCTTTTGATGCAATTTTTGATGACTGAAGTTCTGATATCAACCAAAGCTCCTCATCCCACCCCCCGGATTGTAAATAATGTAAATAATTCAATGTATATACTATGATGATTAACTTGTGTGATGACTGTATTATGTTGATAGTATATATTTGTACCATGAATTGATTAACGTGGACCCCGACTTAAACAAGTTGAAAAACTTATTCGGGTGTTACCATTTAGGTCAATTGTACGGAATATGTACTGAACTGTGCAATCTACTAATAAAAGTATCAATCAATCAATCAATCAAATTACATTTACCTGCCATTGCGTCACTTACGAACTGCAGCATTACCCATAAAACACCACTAGGTGACAGTATTTCTTTGCAAACATTTTCACTAAACACTAAATTGGCCCAAGTGTGTGAATGTTGTCTGTCATCTTTGTTGTACCGATAGTTGTATGCCCTTCCATAGCGAGTCTACTGACAGATAAAAGTTAGAACAGGACGCAACTTTATATTAGAAAAGGAAGCAGCGGAGGATGAATGTCCCATAACAAGAGGATAGAGAAAAAGAAGGAGCTTATTGACTACGGTGTGGACATTGACTACAATAGCGGATGCATATACATTTTTGGGAATTATGCAGATACAAAATGAACAACAGCAGGTACGAATAGGTAAAAAAGTTGTTTCTGCATAATATTGTCAAACAAAATGCCAGATGATATGTTTCCTAATAGGTTGCCATTTTGGGGTCTTTCCATAACAATACCCGTATGTTGAAGCACAGTACGTCTGACTATGGTAGCCTTGACACTCCGTGATAGCTTACCAAATTTGTATTAAAACATTTTGACATATTTTTGAGTGCTGTGTGCAATGTTTTACAAACCCAGTTTCAATTCGTGTTTGGGAAATTGTGTTAGATGTAAATATAAACGGAATACAAAGATTTGCAAATCATTTTCAACCCATATTCAGTTGTATATGCTACAAAGACAACATATTTGATGTTCAAACTGATAAATATTTTCTTGTTTGCAAATAATCATTAACTTTAGAATTTGATGCCAGCAACACGTGACAAAGAAGTTGGGAAAGGTGGCAATAAATATTGATAAAGTGGAGGAATGCTCATCAAACACTTATTTGGAACATCCCACAGGTGTGCGGGCTAATTGGAAACAGGTGGGGTGCCATGATTGGGTATGAAATCAGCTTCCATGAAACGCTCAGTAATTCACAAAAAAGGATTGGGTGAGGGTCACCACTTTGTAAGCAAATTGTTGAACACTTTTAGAACAACATTTCTCAACGAGCTATTGCAAGGAATTTAGGGATTTTACCATCTACGGTCCGTAAAATCATCAATAGGTTCAGAGAATTTGGAGAAATCACTGCACGTTCCCTCAGGTAGTACTGCATCAAAAACCGACATCAGTGTGTAAAGGATATCACCACACGGGCTCAGGAACACTTCATAAAACCACTGTCAGTAACTACAGTTGGTCGCTACATCTGTAAGTGCAATTTAAAAACTCTACTATGCAAAGCAAAACCCATTTATCAACAACACCCAGAAACACTGCCGGCTCTGCTGGGCCCGAGATCATCTAAGATGGACTGATGCAAAGTGGAAAAGTGTTCTGTGGTCTGACGTGTCCACATTTCAAAATATATTCGGAAATAGTGGACGTGGTAACCTCTGGAACAAAGAGGAAAATAACCATCCGGATTATTATAGGCGCAAAGTTCGAAAGCCAGCATCGGTGATGGTATTGGGGCGTATTAGTGCCCAAGGCATGGGTAACTTTTACATCTGTGAAGGCACCATTAATGCTGAATAGTCCACACAGGTTTTGGAGCAACATATGTTGTCATCCAAGCAACGTTATCATGGGCGCCCCTGTTTATTTCAGCAAAACAATGCCAAGCCACGTGTTACAACAGCGTGGCTTCATAGTAAAAGAGCGCGGGTACTTTCCTGGCCCGCCTGCAGTCCAAACATGTCCCCCATCGAAAATGTATGGCGCATTATAAAGCGTAAAATACGACAGCGGAGACCCCAGATTGTTAAACGACTGAAGCTCTACATAAAACAAGAATGGGAAATAATTCCACTTTCAAAGCTTCAACAATTAGTTTCCTCAGTTCCCAAACGTTTACTGAGTGTTGTTAAAAGAAAAGGTAATGTAACACAGTGGTGAAACATGCCCTTTCCCAACTACTTTGGCACGTGTTGCAGCCATGAAATTCTAAGTTAATTATAATTTGCAAAAAAAAACCATAAAGTTTATGAGTTTGAACATTAAATATGTTGTCTTTGTAGCATATTCAACTGAATATGGGTTGAAAAGGATTTGCAAATCATTGTATTCCGTTTATATTTGCATCCAACACAATTTCCCAACTCATATGGAAACGGGGTTTGTACTTCCTGAATGAAATATCAAAGTTTTGGGCTTGCTTTGCCAGCGTCATTTATTGAACAGGCATCAACTTGCAGTTCACACTTCCTCCTTACGTGTGACTGCCATCTACTGGTCACACTTATCATTACACTTTGTACAAAATAAAATTGCTTCGAGGTCTGTAGGCACTACCACAATTAATTTGTACAATTAGGCGCACCAGGATATGGCGCACTGTTTTAAGGATTTTAAGTGCGCCTTACAGTCTGAAAAACAAGGTACTTGGTTTTAGTTTTATTCTAAACTTTGCACAGTTAATATGACAGATACATTCTTAAATACAGACAAAATTAGACATCCCGATGACACCACAAACTAGTATTCTTGGAGGTCTGCATCAATTTTCTAATGTGTCTTAAAGAATAAAAAATGCATTTTTGACATGTATCATCAAAAAAATATAATAGCACTGAAGAAATGTATAGATGTTGATAGTCCAAATCATATTGCCTGATACAGCCACGCTATGGAGATGATATCAGTAGAAAAACACTGCATTTAAATTACATAATAATGAGTAATATATCTTGAATGATGAAATCCATTATAAATTTTTGTTTAATTTTTTAAATGAACTTAAAATAGTAATCTTAATAGCTACTTGTCAAGTTAAAGAGATGCGAGTCAAGCGTAATTGTTAGTACTTTTTATTGATGTCTGTGTTGTGATGAACATGTAATATTATTATTAATGACACATATTGTTGTATTATTCAGATTCCTTTTGTTTGTTGATGTTTCAATGATTGTGAATGATAGGCAAAATTCCCAAAAAAGTAAACATATTGTGTTTGACTACTACTAAACACTTAAACAACAACAACAACAAAAATATTCCTTACTATTGCTTTAACTCAAAATCAAATCAAGATCCTAAACCGGGGGTGAGCAACCCGCGGCTCTTTAGTGCCGCCCTAGTGGCTCCCTGGACAATTTTTAAAAAAGGATGGAAAATGGAAGCAGATGGGGGGAAAATACAAACAAACGCAACATGTAACATCTTCCACTCCTTTTTTGTCTCATTTTGTCCGCCAAAAGTTTTATGCTGTGCGTGAATGCAAAAAGGTGCGCTTTGTTGATGTTATTGACTTGTTGGAGAGCTACTCAAATATTTGGTCGGTGCATGCCTGCAAGCTAATCAATGATAACATGCTATTTAGGCTAGCTGTATGTACATATTGCGTCACAATGCCTCTTTTCAATCAATCAATCAATGTTTACTTATATAGCCCTAAATCACTAATGTCTCAAAGGGCTGCACAAACCACAACACAAACCACTACGACATCCTCGGTAGGCCCACATAAGGGCAAGGAAAACTCACACCCAGTGGGACGTCGTTGACAATGATGACTATGAGAACCTTGGAGAGGACCACATATGTGGGCAACCCCCTCTCTAGGGGACCGAAAGCAATTTGTAGGTATAATTGAGCTCATTTAATATCCTTTACTTGTATCCTCTTTGTATATAAATCAGTTTTGCATGTCTCATGTTACATGTCAGTGGTTTGTGCTCCATGTTGTTCCAGACCACAGCAAACATTACCTAGCTTGCCAAATATTGTAATACATCTATTAAAAGAAGACAGCCTGTGGTTTCTGCTAACCTGGACACACATCTATGGCCATTAAAAGCCAGTGATTTCCAGGAGTTATGGTTTATGGTTTAGTCTTTATTTGAAGGGACAATGCACAGAAACATTAAGCTCAAAGACAGATATGTTCTATACCAGAATCTTATAGCTAATTTCCATCTGCAGTCCCTGGCTACCTATATTAAAAGGATATAAAAAAAAATGCAATAAAATTATGACAATAAAATCATACCATATCACGTGATCAAATTAAGAAAATACATAAAATGCCCTTTCATGGACACATACTTAATATACAATACAACCACATCTAATTTACATCATCACACATAGTCAATACATGCTCTTGTTCAAATCTGTCATTTGTAAAAACAACCATGATTTTAACAGACACACCTCACAATTTACAACAAAAATGCTGTCATGGATAAATATAATACACATTAAGTTGTTCTGCCAGACATAGTGTCCACCTTAGTGACCCTGTGAGCAGATTTGATTGCTCCAAAGCCAATTTTTAACTTCAATTGTAAACAAAGAGTAATCTGTTAAACTTTTCATATCTCACCCTCTGAGTAAACTCTCATTTACTCTTGTTTTCTAATGTTGTCAAAATGTGTACAATGAATATAAAATTTCACTATTTCTGTCATTGAAGATTTGCTTCAGCTTGCAACACATAGTCATTTTGATAGTAGGCTAATATAGACACTTACATCTAGTTATATGCCTTCATTATAACATTTATCCATCCATCCATCATCTTCCGCTTATCCGAGGTCGGGTCGCGGGGGCAACAGCCTAAGCAGGGAAGCCCAGACTTCCCTCTCTCCAGCCACTTCGTCTAGCTCTTCCCGGGGGATCCCGAGGCGTTCCCAGGCCAGCCGGGAGACATAGTCTTCCCAAAGTGTCCTGGGTCTTCCCCGTGGCCTCCTACCAGCTGGACGTGCCCTGAACTCCTCCCTAAGGAGGCGATCGGGTGGCATCCTGACCAGATGCCCGAACCACCTCATCTGGCTCCTCTCGATGTGAAGGAGCAGCGTCTTTACTTTGAGTTCCTCCCGGATGGCAGAGCTTCTCACCCTATCTCTAAGGGAGAGACCTGCCACCCGGCGGAGGAAACTCATTTCGGTCGCTTGTACCCGTGATCTTATCCTTTCGGTCATGACCCAAAGCTCATGACCATAGGTGAGGATGGGAACGTAGATCGACCGGTAAATTGAGAGCTTTGCCTTCCGGCTCAGCTCCTTCTTCACCACAATGGATCGATACAACGTCCGCATTACTAAAGACGCCGCACCGATCCGCCTGTCGATCTCACGATCCACTCTTCCCCCACTCGTGAACAAGACTCCTAGGTACTTGAACTCCTCCACTTGGGGCAGGGTCTCCTCCCCAACCCGGACATGGCACTCCACCCTTTTCCGGGCGAGAACCATGGACTCGGACTTGGAGGTGCTGATTCTCATTCCGGTCGCTTCACACTCGGCTGCGAACCGATAACATTTATACAAGACTTAATTTTTGCGGCTAAAGACAGATTTTTCTTTTAGTATTTTTGGTTCTATATTGCCCTTTCAATGTTTTGGGTTGCCGACCCCTGTCCTAAACTAATGACAGCCAGACAAATACATAAATACTTGGCCAGCTCTCTGGCGATATTGTAACCACAGCAGCAGCTATAAGCTCCACAGACACGAGCGTGTCGCAAATGTCTTCCTTGCTAAATTATGTAGAAAACACTTTCTTTTCAAGTGCTTGTTGGTATGCACGTACTCATCTACAGGAAGTCACTGATGAGGCTTTGCCGCCATGCTACTCTGCAGAATAAAAGCAGTTAGTCCACTTTAGCCTTCGTTAAAAATGAAAAATAAATATTCTAGTGCATATTATTCCAAGAGAAGAGCTGCTTCGGTAACAATCGCTCGCCCTCCATTATTGTGAACAGCCAGTTGGACACCAGGACAATACAGAGCCCTGGTGGGAGTTTTTAGGATGCATTTTTTGAACATTGCCTCGCTCTTGAATTTTAATATCAGCAAAAGAATGAATTGGTGCAATCTTCATATACATGACATTCACCTGATGTACCCAGGCTCTCGTTTGAGCAGACGGCTGTTCGACATTTCCCAGACCTCTTCCAAGTCACTCTTGGCTTCCCCGGCAGTGACGAAGGGCTGTTTGAAATACACTGTCAAAGCCAAGCATCGCTCACACGGAATTCCTTCAAGGGATGAAGGCGCTTTTCTCAAAACATCAGACAATAGTCTCTCGATAGAGGAACTTTGAACAGTAGAACTTTAAGTTTACATCTAAACTTCGAATTCTTCAAGTGTACCTAAGAATTTATTGATTGTTTATCCCAAATATATATATATATATATGCCAAAAAGCGCTGAAAATGTATCCTTTTAGTTTAAGTCAGCCTGGATTTAACATTCTCCCACTTGTAGGTTCACCCACAATGCACTCCAACAACTGGTTATTGCCTGTTTACATTATTAACAAGTCATTTTATAATGTTTAAGAACTTTAACAATTTGGATTGAATGAGAGAGTGGAAAGAAAAATATAATTATTTTTGACCACACGGCTTACTTGCCAACCTTTAGACCTCCGATTTCGGGAGCTCTACTATGCAAAGCGAAAGCCATTTATCAACAACATCCAGAAACGCCGCCGGCTTCTCTGGGCCCGAGATCATCTAAGATGGACTGATGCAAAGTGGAAAAGTGTTCTGTGGTCTGACGAGTCCACATTTCAAATGGTTTTCGGAAATATTTGACATTGTGTCATCCGGACCAAAGGGGAAGCGAACCATCCAGACTGTTATCGACGCAAAGTTCAAAAGCCAGCATCTGTGATGGTATGGAGTTTCATTAGTGCCTAAAACATTGGTAACCTACGTATAGGTGAAGGCCCCATTAATGCTGAAAGGTACATACAGGTTTTGGAACAACATATGCTGCCATCTAAGCGCCGTCTTTTTCATGGACGCCCCTGCTTATTTCAGCAAGACAATGCCAAGCCACATTCAGCACGTGTTACAACAGCGTGGCTTCGTAAAAAAAGAGTGCGGGTACTTTCCTGGCCCGCCTGCAGTCCAGACCTGTCTCCCATCGAAAATGTGTGGCCCATAATGAAGCGTAAATTACGACAGCCGAGACCCCGGACTGTTGAACGACTGAAGCTCTACTACATAAAACAAGAATGGGAAAGAATTCTACATTCAAAGCTTCAACAATTAGTTTCCTCAGTTCCCAAATGTTTATTGAGTGTTATCAAAAGAAAAGGTGATGTAACACAGTGCTGAACATGCCCTTTCCTAACTACTTTGGCACGTGTTGCAGCCATGAAAATCTAAGTTAATTATTATTTGCAAAAAAAAAATAAAGTTTACGAGTTTGAACATCAAATATCTTGTCTTTGTAGTGCATTCAATTGAATATATGGGTTAAAATTGATTTGTAAATCATTGTATTCCGTTTATGTTTACATCTGACACATTTTCCTAGCTTATATGGAAACAGGGTTTGTACACACCAAGTAGCTTGCATGGTTTAGTCATTCAAAAGTGACACTAGAAATGTAGCAAACGGTGAATATTTACTGAGTAGCAGGCCCCTTCCTGTTTTCAACATCAACACACAGAAGTGTTGACATCACACACCTTCTTTCACAACTTTGCACCAATAGGTCGGTCTTATTTGGACACGTGACAAGTGTGTGATGCTAAAAAAAGATATGTAACAAATGTGACATGCTTTTCAACACACACCTTTCCTGTGTGAATGGGTAAATGTGTAAGTAGTGTCAAAGCGCTTTGAGTACCTTGAAGGTAGAAAAGCCCTATACAAGTACAACCCATTTATCATTTATTTGATCATTTTCACCTGTTTAAATTGTTGTCTAAAAAAAGCCTACTAGAAATAGGAAGGTGAGCCATTTGCTGCACTACAGTACATCATATTTTACAATACTATTTTTGGTAATAACTACAACCGTTCACAAGTTGCACACACAATAAATATTTGAAGAGGAGTGAAATGTATTTGTATCACATTATTTTGAATCTTTAACGGTCGCAAAGCTAATTGTACCAATATTTCATGTTTTTGTGTTTATTCTTTACAGTTACTCATATAAACTATGTCAAGGTGATACAATTTTTAAAAATATTTTTGCCTTGCACACAGGATGTTTCTTATTGGGAGTTATGCAGTAAAGCTTATTGGGACCTTGAGATGTATTTACACACACGCACACACACACACACACACACACATTTGTACAGTAAGTATGTTGTCAATAATTGTTGCACTGTGTGTAGTAATTCTGGTTGGTTTTGTAATCATTGGTAACACAAAATGTCGGTAGTACATACAAAGTCATTTACACATTTACATAGGGCGGTCTGCACCACTTTTGCACTTGTTATCAATTGCACACGCAGTCTTAGTAAATCACATGCAACATGGCCTCTAATAGTATACACAATTTTATAGTTTGCACACACTGTTTAGCGCGTAGTATTTAGATCTTAGCAGATCAGACCTTACGTGTGAATCCATCTAATTATTTTATACCGCACAGGTAAAATGGAGCCTATCCCAGCTGACACGGTGTACACCCTGGACTGGTTTGCGGTCAATCACAAGGCACATATATTGTCCGCACAAATACCTTTCGTTTTCTCAAAAATCGACAGCGCGCCTTATAACCCGGTGCGCCTAATGTACTGAAAATTTCTGGTTGTGCTCACCAACCTCGAAGCAATTTTATTTTTTTTACATGGTGTAATGATAAGTGTGACCAGTAGATGGCAGTCACACATAAGAGATACGTGTAGAATGCAATATTACGCCAGTAAACAACACCAATTTTTTTATATATTCCATCCATGCATCCATTTTCTACCACTTGTCCTGTTCGGGGTTGCGGGGGGCACTGGAGCCTATCTCAGCTGCTTTGGGCGGAAGGCGGGTACACCCTGGACAAGTCGACACCTCATCGCAGGGCCTTTAAATGTTCCATCGAAAATAAAGAACATTACACACAGCACTCAAAAATATTTTAGTATGACTTTGAAGCCGCACCGCTTGATGGATTGTCCGCCCATTACGGCTACCGTAGTCAGAGATACAAGTATTACTATGGCGTGTGTATACGGACCGCAAAATGGCACCCATCAACAGACATATTATCTGTTGTTTGTTTCACAATAATATGCAAAACCAACTTTTCTGACCTTCTGGTACCTGCTGATGAGTATTTGAGATCTGCATAAGTCGTAAAAGTTTGCGCACTTGCGCCACTGTAGTCCGTGGCGATGACGTAGTCGATAAGCTTCTTCTTTTTCACTATCTTCTTGTTATGTGACATCCATCCTCTGCTGTAGCCATTTCTAATATAAAGTAGTGTAAAGATCTAACCTATATCTCTCTATGGAAGCACTTAAAACATACCGGTGTAGTGAGTTTACATAATTCACCCACGGAACTTTAGTTATTAGAGAGTTTTGGTCGAACATTTTTTCACGGGACACATTTCCGGCGTTGTTGAACTAGTGAGCCACGGATGAGGAAATGCTGCTCCGTTGTTGATTTAAGTCTGAATGTCATTAAAAGACGTTGTCGAAGGTGAGTTACGTAAATAAGACCGCCCACAAAACGGCGCTTCCTAAAGCGACTGTCCGAAAGCGGCTTGAAGATGATCTGTAAAACATAATCCATGCAACATTTTGACCAAAGAACCACCATTACGTGTTATGTACACCAGTGGTCCCCAACCTTTTTGTAGCTGCGGACCGGTCAACGCTGGAAAAATTGTGCCATGGACCGGGGGAATGGGGTTCATAAAGAAATACAATTGTGTGTGCTTAAAGGGGAACATTATCACAATTTCAAAAGGGTTAAAAACAATAAAAATCAGTTCCCAGTGGCTTGTTGTTTTTTTGGAATTTTTTTTTTAAATTTTACCGGTCCCGGAATATCCCTAAATACAGCTTTAAAGTGCCTCATTTTCGCTATCTCCGAAACCACTATCCATTTCCCTGTGACGTCATACAGGGCTGCCAATACATACAACATGGCGGTTACCACAGCAAGATATAGCGACATTAGCTCGGATTCAGACTCGGATTTCAGCGGCTTAAGCGATTCAACAGATTACGCATGTATTGAAACAGATGGTCGGAGTATGGAGGCAGCGAAAATGAAATTGAAGTAGAAATTGAAGCCTTTGAGCGAACAGCTATTGACGCTATTCTGCCATAGCGTGGGTGTACCTAATGAAGTGGCCCATAGCATGGCTGCCTTATTAGCATCGCCGGTAAAATGTGCGTACCAAACGATCAGGACTTTCGCATCTTGTGACACTGGAGCAACTTAAATCCGTCGATTGGTAAGTGTTTGTTTTGCATTAAATGTGGGTATCTAGTTTCAAATGTACATACAGCTAGCGTAAATAGCATGTTAGCATCGATTAGCATACCATGTTAGCATCGATTAGCTGGCAGTCATGCCGTGACCAAATATGTCTGATTAGCACATAAGTCAACAACATCAACAAAACTCACCTTTGTGATTTTGTTGACTTAATCGTTGCAAATGCATCTGCAGGTTATCCATACATCTCTGTGCCATGTCTGTCTTAGCATCGCCGGTCAAATGTGAAGACACTCTGGTACATTCAATGGGGGTCTGGGGGCAGATTTCTTGCCAGTGGTGCAACTTGAATCCCTCCCTGTTAGTGTTGTTACACCCTCCGACAACACACCGACGAGGCATGATGTCTCCAAGGTTCCAAAAAATAGTCAAAAAAACGGAAAATAACAGAGCTGAGACCCGGTGTTTGTAATGTAAAAATGAATATGGCGGGTGTGTTACCTCGGTGACGTCACGTTCTGACGTCATCGCTAAAAGACCGATAAACGGAAAGGCGTTTAATTCGCCAAAATTCACCCATTTAGAGTTCGGAAATCGGTTAAAAAAATACATGGTCTTTTTTCTGCAACATCAAGGTATATATTGACGCTTGCATAGGTCTGGTGATAATGTTCCCCTTTAAGTACTGTATCCCTGCAGACTGTATTGATCTATATTGATATATGACGTATATATTGTGTTTTTATGTTGATTTAATAAAAAAGTAAAAAAATAAAAACTTTATTAGGGTCCGCCCTGCCTATGGCAAAGGACTCCACAGGAGTCCTTTGCCATAGGCAAGGACCCTATTGTTCCTGCTGCGTTTTATTAGGGTCCGCCCTGCCTATGGCAAAGGACTCCACAGGAGTCCTTTGCCATAGGCAAGGACCCTATTGAATCTGCTGCGTTTTATTCTTTCTTTCTTTCTTTCTTCCGCACCGTCGCGCCCCAATTTCACCCTCTTAACATATTTCAAAACTCACCAAATTTGACACACACGTCGGTCTTTCATGCCTTCCCAACATATTAGGCAGCCAAATCATAAAAATCAAAATTGCGCAATAGCGCCCCCTAGGAAGAAAAAAAAAAAGAGACTGCTTGTAACTTCCGTTAGGAATGTCGTAGAGACATGAAACAAAAACCTCTATGTAGGTCTGACTTCGACCTAAATTTCATAATTGTATCTTCTAGGGCAAAAATTTACAGAAATTTTGCAAAAACCCATTCAAAGCAAAATTTTGGCAAAAAATGCTATTTTTGCCTCTTTGAGCTGTAATTTCACCCCCTTAAAATGCTTCAAAACTCACCAAACTTGGCAGACACATCAGGACTGGCAACAATTGTGATCTAATGAAAAAAAAAAAAAAAAAAACTCAAAATTGCGCTCTAGCGCAATTTTTGAATAAAACACAGACAAAACTGCTTCTAGGAAGAAAACACAGACATAACTGCTTGTAACTTCCGGTAGGAATGTCGGAAAGACATGAAACAAAAACTTCTATGTAGGTCTCACTTAGACCTACATTTTAATAACTGACAGCTAGCAGAAAAAATCAACAGGAAGTTGGCAATTACCCCTACAAAATAAAAGTTTTGTAAAAACCCGTCAACTTTTTCAAATCGATACTTCTCCCAGTGCGTTTGTCGTTTCGGCTTCAAACTCGCACAGGAGAGAGTTTGAACCCTTCTGATTAAAAGTATAGATCAAAGTTTTGATAAGTTTTAAGGTTTTGATTTTACGCGCCTTCAAAGATCCCCTGCGCAAAGTTTCCTAAAAAATGTCATTTTTGCCTCTTTGAGCTGTAATTTGACCCCCTTAAAATGCTTCAAAACTCACCAAACTTGGCACACACATCAGGACTGGCAACAATTGCGAGCTAATAAAAAAACCAAACTCCAAAACTCAAAATTGTGCTCTAGCGCCCCCTAGAAATACAACACAGACAAACTACTCCTAGGAAGAAAACAAATACAAAACTGCTTGTAACTTCCGGTAGGAATGTCGTAGAGACATGAAACAAAAACCACTATGTAGGTCTGACTTAGACCTACATTTGAATAATTGACATGCTTTGGCAAAAATCAACAGGAAGCTAGATATTTTCACTTCAATACAACAACTCCATTACTTTCACAATGCATTAAATAGTGTCACCAAGGCATCTCCTGCCGTGGGGCTCGGGGACAGCAACCCAAGGCGCGCTCGCACCTTCGCACCCTAATTTGACCCCCTTAACATGCTTCAAAACTCACCAAAATTGACACTCACATCGGTATGGAGCGGCAGACCAACTTATTAAGCAACCAAACCCCAAAAATTAAAATTGCGCGCTAACGCCCCCTAGGAAGAGACAAAAAACAGACTGCTTGTAACTTCCGTTAGGAATGTCGTAGAGACATGAAACAAAAACCTCTGTGTAGGTCTGACTAAGACCTACATTTCCAATAAAAAACGTCTATACCCAAAATCAACAGAAATTTTGCAAAAACTCATTCAAAGCAACATTTTTGAAAAAAACGCTATTTTTGCCTCTTTGAGCTGTAATTCGACCCCCTTAAAATGCTTCAAAACTCCCCAAACTTGGCACACACATCAGGACTGGCAGAAATTACGATCTAGTGAAGAAACCAAACCTTAAAACTCAAAATTGTGCTCTATTGCAATTTTTGAATAAAACACAGAAAAAACTGCTCCTAGGAAGAGGAAACAGATAAAACTGCTTGTAACTTCTGGTAGGAATGTCGGACAGACATGAAACAAAAACCTCAATGTAGGTCTCACCTAGACCTACATTTTGATAGGTGGCATCTTTCAGTTAAAATCAACAGGAAGTTGGCAATTACCCCTTCAAAATAAAGGTTTTGTAAAAAGCCGTCACCTTTTTCCAGACAAAACTGCTTGTAACTTCTGTTAGGAATGCCGTAGAGTGATGAAATAAAAACTTCTATGTAGGTCTGACTAAGATCGGGACTCGGGACACGGCGGCGGCGGCCAACGGCGGACCCGACCAACGCTGCTTGCAGCTTTAATTCTTTCTTTCTTTCTTCCGCACCGTCGCGCCCCAATTTCACCCTCTTAACATATTTCAAAACTCACCAAATTTGACACACACGTCGGTCTTTCATGCCTTCCCAACATATTAGGCAGCCAAATCATAAAAATCAAAATTGCGCAATAGCGCCCCCTAGGAAGAAAAAAAAAGAGACTGCTTGTAACTTCCGTTAGGAATGTCGTAGAGACATGAAACAAAAACCTCTATGTAGGTCTGACTTCGACCTAAATTTCATAATTGTATCTTCTGGGGCAAAAATTTACGGACATTTTGCAAAAACCCATTCAAAGCAAAATTTTCACAAAAAATGCAATTTTTGCCTCTTTGAGCTGTAATTTGCCCCCCTTAAAATGCTTCAAAACTCACCAAACTTGGCAGACACATTAGGAATGGCAGAAATTGGGATCTAATGAAAATTTTTTTTTTAAAAACTCAAAATTGCGCTCTAGCGCAATTTTTGAGTAAAACACAGAAAAAACTGCTTCTAGGAGGAAAACACAGACAAAACTGCTTGTAACTTCCGGTAGGAATGCCGGAAAGACATGAAACAAAAACTTCTATGTAGGTCTCACTTAGACCTACATTTTAATAACTGACAGCTAGCAGAAAAAATCAACAGGAAGTTGGCAATTACCCCTTCAAAATAAAAGTTTTGTGAAAACCCGTCACCTTTCTTCAAAAGTTATCTCCTCTGAGCGCGTTTGTCGTTTCGGCTTCAAACTCGCTCAGGAGAGAGTTTGGACCCTTCTGAATAAAAGTATAGATCAAAGTTTTGATAAGTTTTAAGGTTTTGATTTTACGCGCCTTCAAAGACGCCCTGCGCAAAGTTTCCTAAAAAATGTCATTTTTGCCTCTTTGAGCTGTAATTTGACCCCCTTAAAATGCTTCAAAACTCACCAAACTTGGCACACACATCAGGACTGGCAACAATTGCGAGCTAATGAAAAAACCAAACCCCAAAACTCAAAATTGTGCTCTAGCGCCCCCTAGGAATACAGCACAGACAAACTGCTCCTAGGAAGAAAACAAAGACAAAACTGCTTGTAACTTCTGGTAGGAATGTCGTAGAGACATGAAACAAAAACCACTATGTAGGTCTGACTTAGACCTACATTTGAATAATTGACATGCTTTGGCAAAAATCAACAGGAAGCTTGATATTTTCACTTCAATACAACAACTGCATTACTTTCACAATGCATTAAATAGTGGCAGCAAGGCGCCTTCGACAGTGGGGATCGGGGGCAGCAGCCCAAGGCGCGCTCGCACCTTCGCACCCTAATTTGACCCCCTTAACATGCTTCAAAACTCACCAAAATTGACACACACATCGGTATGGAGCGGCAGACCAACTTATTAAGCAACCAAACCCCAAAAATTAAAATTGCGCGCTAACGCCCCCTAGGAAGAGACAAAAAACAGACTGCTTGTAACTTCCGTTAGGAATGTCGTAGAGACATGAAACAAAAACTTCTGTGTAGGTCTGACTTAGACCTACATTTCCAATAAAAAACGTCTATACCCAAAATCAACAGAAATTTTGCAAAAACTCATTCAAAGCAACATTTTTGAAAAACACGCTATTTTTGCCTCTTTGAGCTGTAATTTGACCCCCTTAAAAAACTCACCAAACTTGGCACACACATCAGGACTGGCAGAAATTGCGATCTAGTGAAAAAACCAAACCTTAAAACTCAAAATTGCGCTCTATTGCAATTTTTGAATAAAACACAGAAAAAACTGCTCCTAGGAAGAGGAAACAGATAAAACTGCTTGTAACTTCTGGTAGGAATGTCAGACAGACATGAAACAAAAACCTCAATGTAGGTCTCACCTAGACCTACATTTTGATAGGTGGCATCTTTCAGTTAAAATCAACAGGAAGTTGGCAATTACCCCTTCAAAATAAAGGTTTTGTAAAAAGCCGTCACCTTTTTCCAGACAAAATTGCTTGTAACTTCTGTTAGGAATGTCGTAGAGTGATGAAATAAAAACTTCTATGTAGGTCTGACTAAGATCGGGACTCGGGACACGGCGGCGGCGGCCAACGGCGGACCCGACCAACGCTGCTTGCAGCTTTAATTTTTTTTGTTATTTCTTGTGCGGCCCGGTCAGCGCTCAATAGTTTGTCCCGCGGCCCGGGTGTGTGTGTGTGTGTGTGTGTGTGTGTGTGGGGGGGGGGGGGGGGGGGGTTGGTTGCGGGGGTTTCCTTTTCTTTATTTTTTTCTTTGTCATGAAAAAGGGAGGTTTTTGTCATGAAAAAGGGAGGTTTTTGTGGTTGGTGCACTAATTGTAAGTGTATATTGTGTTTTTTATGTTGATTTATCCATTTTCTACCGCTTATTCCCTTTTTGGGGTCGCGGGGGGCGCTGGCGCCTATCTCAGCTACAATCGGGTGGAAGGCGGAGTACACCCTGGACAAGTCGCCACCTCATCGCAGGGCCAACACAGATAGACTGACAACATTCATACTCACATTCACACACTAGGGCCAATTTAGTGTTGCCAATCAACCTATCCCCAGGTGCATGTCTGTGTTGATTTAATGATAAAAAAATATATATATATTTTTTATTTTTTTTGTAAAAATTTATAAAAAATTCTTCTGCGGCCCGGTACCAATCGGGCCACGGACCACTCATGTAGACCACAAGGAAATGTTTTAAATGTAGAAAATAATCAAAATATGACAGGCGCCAGCGCCCCCCGCGACCCCAAAAAGGGAATAAGCGGTAGAAAATGGATGGATGGATGGATGACCCCTTTAATGCGACTTACAATCCGGTGCGTCTTTTGTATGAAAAACGACCTGAAATTAACCAGCTCATCGGCACCGCGCTTTATAATCCGGTCCGCCCTATGGTCCGGAAAATATGGTCAGCACATGTGACAAATCTGTTCATGAAGAGCTGGTGACAATGGAACATGCATTTTGACCCAATGATGCTGATACAACAAAGCAGTACAAAAATAAAATTAATAATATGCTTAATTCCCTTCTTTAGCTTGATAACAGTTCTCTTGAGTTTGTCTAAAGATGATAAACCTTTAGCTGCAAACTTAATCTGAGAGCACCCGTTAACCTCATGATGTTTGGTCTGCTCAATAGGTGTTCATTGTTAAAAGGCAACACTGGGTTTTATGTGAGCTGGCTGGACTCTCGTCTAGGAAGGTTGCCAGGCAACTCTCTGAGAATTACGTTGTAGGGAACCGTTTTACCCTTTTGTAATTCATACACTAATATTATAAAAGCAAAACCAGCCAACATTCAAACGCAAACGCTGATTGCGATGCTTTTGATCTCGCAACATGATCAAATGGAAAAATAACAGCGTGTA
The DNA here is from genome assembly GCF_033978795.1 of Nerophis ophidion. Lineage (NCBI taxonomy): Eukaryota > Metazoa > Chordata > Actinopteri > Syngnathiformes > Syngnathidae > Nerophis > Nerophis ophidion. The sequence continues at coordinate 13,892,614 of NC_084619.1, forward strand.
ACGGCACTTTAAAAACAAATAATATCCTAAACTTTACAGAAACTGTGCATGAGGGAGGGATGATTATTTGGTCTTACAATTCAAATCCTAGTTACTGAGCTCCAACAGACATCAACCCTGAAGGCTGCAGCCACCTGCTACTGCAAAAAAGGCTTACCGCACGCCCACACAACGGCACCGTGGGGTGCCTTCAATAGTAGCCTCCCCAGTGGACACCTAGTGATTGCAGACAAGGGTTCCACTTATGAGTCAAACTATAGCATTCGCATTTAGGACACCACACAGTATGTCCACTACATACAGGGGTGGATACTTCCCGCATTTGAATCACTATGGCAACAATTCCCGGTCGTCGGGACTTAATACAGTGGGGCAAAAAAGTATTTAGTCAGCCACCGATTGTGCAAGTTCTCCCACTTAAAATGATGACAGAGGTCTGTAATTTTCATCATAGGTACACTTCAACTGTGAGAGACAGAATGTACAAAAAAAATCCAGGAATTCACATTGTAGGAATTTTGAATAATTTATTTGTAAATTATGGTCAACCATTCTAACCATTTTTCCTCCAAACACGACGAGTTGAGTTTATACCAAAAAGTTCCATTTTGGTTTCATCTGACCACATGACATTCTCCCAATCCTCTGCTGTATCATCCTTGTATCTATTTTGGTATGAACTCAACTCGTCGTGTTTGGAGGAAGAAGAATACTGATTTGCATCCCAAGAACACCATACCTACTGTGAAGCATGGCGGTGGAAACATCATGCTTTGGGGCTGTTTTTCTGCTAAGGGGACAGGACGATTGATCCGTGTTAAGGAAAGAATGAATGGGGCCATGTATCGTGAGATTTTGAGCCAAAACCTCCTTCCATCACTGAGAGCTTTGAATGGTTGACCAAATACTTATTTTCCACCATAATTTACAAATAAATTCTTTAAAATTCCAACAATGTGAATTCCTGGATTTTTTAAAACATTCTGTCTCTCACAGTTGAAGTGTACCTATGAGGAAAATTACAGACCTCTGTCATCATTTTAAGTGGGAGAACTTGCACAATCGGCAGCTGACTAAATACTTTTTTGCCCCAATGTACCTGTACTCAAGAGTAATAATTATTGGTACTTTTGTGTGTATTCAAATGCGATACGAAATGTTATTCGTTTGAAAACGAAAAAGTTGTACTGATGCTGGTACCTTTTTTGGATATTTCGGATCCCTCTAAGTCCCAAAAAAGCATCGAACAATAGAGGCATGGCGGAGACATTTACAAATCCCGTTGTTAAGCCTGTTCGGCCTTAAGATGCCGGGTTCGATTCCCTCGAGGATGCGTCGAAATTGAACACAGCAAAGGTAAGATAAACAGATTTATTTAAATGACAAAAAGAGCTACATAACACAAATGCTAGAGCTAGTAGAATAAAACAAACAAAGGACGCTAGCATAAAAGCTAGGAATAGTAATAGACAAACTAAATCTGGCTCGAAGGCACACAAAAACAGAAAAACAAATCTTCAGCGTGAGAGCTGGAATAATACAAGGGCATAGCGTGTAAACTAGCGTGAAATAAACATAACAATGATCAGAGGAAACTAGTTGCGTGTAAGCAAACCAGAAATGCAGACGTACCGTTGTGTGAAAACAAACTTGGATCCCAGACTGAACAACAAAAGATGCAGGCTTATATAAGGTAGGTGATTAGTGAGGACAGGTGTGCAGGGCCGTGAGAGACAGGTGAAACTGATAAGCTACCATGGTGACCGACTTAAACAGGAAATAATAGGATCAGATGGAGAGTGAAAATAAAAATGGAACATCCATCCATCCATCATCTTCCGCTTATCCGAGGTCGGGTCGCGGGGGCAACAGCCTAAGCAGGGAAACCCAGACTTCCCTCTCCCCAGCCACTTCAAATGGAACAATAAAAAATAATATGTGGAGGATACAAAAAGCGGATCTCAACACCCGTTTCCATATGAGTTGGGAAATTGTGTTAGATGTAAATATAAACGGAATACAATGATTTGCAAATCCTTTTCAACCCCTTTTTAGACCAGTTGATCTGCCGTTTCTTTTATTTTTCTCCTATGTCCCACTCTCCCTTGTGGAGGGGGTCCGGTCCGATCCGGTGGCCATGTACTGCTTGCCTGTGTATCGGCTGGGGGACATCTCTGCGCTGCTGATCCGCCTCCGCTTGGGATGGTTTCCTGCTGGCTCCGCTGTGAACGGGACTCTCGCTGCTGTGTTGGATCCGCTTTGGACTGGACTCTCGCGACTGTCTTGGATCCATTATGGATTGAACTTTCACAGTATCATGTTAGACCCGCTCGACATCCATTGCTTTCCTCCTCTCCAAGGTTCTCATAGTCATCATTGTCACCGACGTCCCACTGGGTGTGAGTTTTCCTTGCCCTTATGTGGGCCTACCGAGGATGTCGTAGTGGTTTGTGCAGCCCTTTGAGACACTAGTGATTTAGGGCTATATAAGTAAACATTGATTGATTGATATTCAATTGAATGCACTACAAAGACAAGATATTTGATGTTCAAACTCAAACTTTATTATTTTTTGCAAATAATAATCAGTAGGCCTTTAAATATGGCATGTTTGATTCTACCTGAATCTATACACAGTAGTAACAACAGACTTCAAGGTGGTACCAAATTCAGTACACAACCCTAACTACATAAGATCAGTTATACAGCACAAACAGGGCTACAGTTGTGCGGTGTGAAAATGGCTGTGGTCACCCCCCACGGACCAGCACACCGCCGGGGCTCGACCCCACAACCACGCATTCCTTTCAAATCACGTGTGATAGCCAGAAAGCTAAAAGCCAAGGCTTTCAACTCACTGACCAGCAGAGCACTCAAGGCATCGGGGAGTGTGGTTTAGTTGGTGTATTAACTCACAGCTGAGCTAAGTGCGTGGCTATTTCTGTTTCTCAGCATGTTGCCAGTATAATGTTGGCAGATTTGATGAAAGTGTTGATGAAAGTGTGGGGCATAACTATTCTGATGCTGTTTGGACATGACAACACACTATGGAAACCACTAAAATTGGGTTGCCCTATAAAGGACAAAGATGCTGTTCTCCCATCTAAGATTGACTGATCCAAAGTGGAAAAGTGTTCTGTGGTCTGACGAATCCACACTACAATTTTTTTGGGGAAACTGTGGATGTTGTCTCCTACGGAATAAAGAGGAAAATAACCACCCGGTTGCCATCTCCGGGTTGGGGAGGAGACCCTGCCCCAAGTGGAGGAGTTCAAGTACCTAGGAGTCTTGTTCACGAGTGAGGGAAGAGTGGATTGTGAGATCGACAGGCGGATCGGTGCGGCGTCTTCAGTAATACGGACGTTGTACCGATCCGTTGTGGTGAAGAAGGAGCTGAGCCGGAAGGGAAAGCTCTCAATTTACCGGTCGATCTACGTTCCCATCCTCACCTATGGTCATGAGCTTTGGGTCATGACCGAAAGGATAAGATCACGGGTACAAGCGGCCGAAATGAGTTTCCTCCGCCGTGTGGCGGGGCTCTCCCTTAGAGATAGGGTGAGAAGCTCTGCCATCCGGGAGGAACTCAAAGTAAAGCCGCTGCTCCTTCACATCGAGAGGAGCCAGATGAGGTGGTTTGGGCATCTGGTCAGGATGCCACCCGAACGCCTCCCTAGGGAGGTGTTTAGGGCACGTCCAACCGGTAGGAGGCCACGGGGAAGACCCAGGACACGTTGGGAAGACTATGTCTCCCGGCTGGCCTGGGAATGCCTCGGGATCCCCCGGGAAGAGCTAGACGAAGTGGCTGGGGAGAGGGAAGTCTGGGTTTCCCTGCTTAGGCTGTTGCCCCCGCGACCCGACCTCGGATAAGCGGAAGATGATGGATGGATGGATGGATGGATGGATAACCACCCGGATAGTTGTAGGCACAATGTCCAAAAGCCAGCATCTGAGATAGTATGGGGGTGTATTAGTGCCCAAGGCATGGGTAACTTACACATCTATGAAGGCACCATTAATGCTGAAAGGTACATACAGGTTTTGGAGCAACTTATGTTGCCATCCAAGCTTATTTTAGCAAGACAATGCCAAGCCACGTGTTACAACAGCGTGGCTTCATAGTTAAACACTGCAGGTACTAGACTGGCCTGCCTGTGGTCCAGATCTGTCTCCCATTGAAAATGTGTGGCGCATTATGAAGCGTAAAATACCAAAACAGAGAACCCAGACTGTTGAACAACTTAAGCTGTACATCAAGCAAGAATGGGAACGAATTCCTACCTGAAAATCTTCAAAAATTGGTCTCCTCAGTTCCCAAACATTACCATGAATTGATTAACGTGGACCCCGACTTAAACAAGTTGAAAAACTTATTCGGGTGTTACCATTTAGTGGTCAATTGTACGGAATATGTACTGTACTGTGCAATCTACTAATAAAAGTATCAATCAATCAATCAATCAATACTGAGTGTTGGAAAAAGGAAAGGCCATGTAACACAGTGGTAAAAATGCCCCCGTGCCAACTTTTTTGCAATGTGTTGCTGTCATTAAATTCTAAGTTAATGATTATTTGCGAAAAAAAAACAAACAATCAGTTTCTCAGTTTGAACATTAAATATATTGTCCTTGCATTCTATTCAATTGAATATAAGTTGAAAATGATTTGTAAATAATTGTATTCTGCTTTTATTTGCAAATTACACAACGTGCCAACGTCAAAGGGTTTTGGGTATTTTATATAAAACCATTTTTTAAATGTTTGACTTAAAGTTGAATTTATCAATACAATAATTTATTCTGCAAAATAACAACATTAAAGGAAACTTATGATGATTATAACCTGCATTTAACCTTCGTCTTGTGTTAGGGTCGGCACTGACCCGTTTTAGTTCTTAAATGCATAAGAGAACCACATAAATGTATTTTTATGCATCAAGGCTTTTTGACTTTGTCAGGAACCTCTATTTCAACAAAATAAAACTTGTTTTTATTTGTTTCACTAAATTATAAAATGCTCTGGTTGAAATTATGACCTTGGTGTTGTTAGGGTCGGTTTCGACCCAGTTATAAAAATAAGACTATAAAGCACTAAGTGTCCCACTGGGTCATTATTGTCACCAATGTCCCACTGGGTGTGAGTTTTCCTTGCCCTTATGTGGGCCTACCGAGGATGTCGTGGTGGTTTGTGCAGCCCTTTGAGACACTAGTGATTTAGGGCTATATAAGTAAACATTGATTGATTGATTGATTGATAAGTAGAGCCAAAACTGAACACACTGACGGCCAGCTCCTCTCCCAATCATGTGAGCTTTAGTGGATTCTCATTTTACCTTGTTATCCAGTACAAAAACAAACAATTTATGTGGTTCTTTTATGCATTTAAAAACTAAAATGTCCAGACATTTGAGGTCAATTCAGTATAGAGTTGTTACTATGTTAAAATTATTAAAATTAAAAAATAAATAAAACAAATTTATTCAAGAGATGTGTTCTAATACCCCTCAGTAATGGTCAGGTAACACAACAACCTTTTTTTTATTTATACGATTCTCTTGAGGTTCGTTATACCATTTTTTTCAATTGAAATCGAGGGGTATACTGACAAAAAAAAAGGACCAATGGCCCACACCAAAAATATTAAAACCAATATTTTCATGGATAAGGAAACCTAATGAGGTAACCAAGAGATAAGAAACAAATTGGATGATAGATAATTGTTTTTAGTGTATTTTACAGCTGATTTAAGACATGGGTCAAAACCGACCCGTTAACATAAGAGATGGTAACAGAAAGCTAACACAAGAGGAAGGTTAAAAGAGTTCATTGTGGTTCAGATAACATGCATTGGTTATTCTTTGGTGTAATTTTTGCGTACATTTTGCTACGCAAAAATCCAGACAATCGTTTATGGAGGCGTTCCACGATTGCAAATGAAACCACATTCAAAAATATCAATCAATCAATCAATGTTTATTTATATAGCCCTAAATCCCAAGTGTCTCAAAGGGCTGCATAAGCCACAACAACATCCGTGGTACAGAGCCAAGGGCAAGGAAAAACTCACCCTAGTGGGACGTCGATGTGAATGACTATACAATGGACGTCGAGTGGGTCTAACATAATATTGTGAAAGTCCAGTCCATAGTGGATCTAACATAACTTTCAACTTGTTTAAGACGGGCCCATGTCGATTTATGGTACAAATACATACTATCAGCATAATAAAGTCATCGCACAAGTTAATCATCAGAGTACATATATTGAATTATTTACAATCCGGAGGGTGAGATGTGGCGGAGGGGGTTAGGTTGTGTTGCTATCAGCATATTTCCGTCATCAACAATTATATCATCTGATTGTATCACTTGGTATAGTTATCTCTAGATTTTCACTTTTTGTAACAGGATGAATCGCTGGGACAAGCAGATGACCCCTCAGAAGATGCGCCGCCGTGCATTCCTCCAGGACTTAGTAAGATTAACTTTGTAACTTCTCAAACAAAGTTATTTTCACCAGCGATGACTGATCGTTGTTGAGGAAAAAAGATTCTGTTTGGTCATTTGTAAATAGGGCTTCATGGTGGAAGAGGGGTTAGTGCGTCTGCCTCACAATATGAAGGTCCTGCAGTCCTGGGTTCAAATCCAGCCTCGGGATCTTCCTGCGTGGAGTTTGCATGTTCTCCCCGTGAATGCGTGGGTTCCCTCCGGGTACTCCGGCTTCCTCCCACTTCCAAAGACATGCACCTGGGGATAGGTTGATTGGCAACACTAAATTGGCCCTAGTGTGTGAATGTGAGTGTGAATGTTGTCTGTCTATCTGTGTTGGCCCTGCGATGATGTGGCGACTTGTCCAGGGTGTACCCCGCCTTCCGCCCGATTGTAGCTGAGATAGGCACCAGCGCCCCCCGCGACCCCAAAAGGGAATAAGCGGTAGAAAATGGATGGATGGATGGGCATTTGTAAATAAGGCCGTGTCTACACGAACACGGATACTTACGCCACTGTTTTTCAACCTTTTTTGACCCAAGGCGCATTTTTTTCATTGAAAAAATCCTGAGGCACACAGCTAGCAGAAAACATAAAAAAAATAGACTCAGCAGCCGATATTGACAATAAAAAGTTGTTCTTGCAATTGTTTGATATGAATTCAAACCATAACCAACCATGTATCACTATAACTCTTGTCTCAAAGTAAGTGTGTTGTCGCGACCTGTCACATCACGCCATAACTCAATAACATAATAAAAGCTACACAGCTTGTAACATGTATACGGATTCATCAACTTTATGATGCAACACTTTGTTAATGTTCAACACGAGTATAGCATTGTGATTTATAAGCTACAAATGAAAACATTCATCATTGATTCCCTTTAACAGAATAAAATAAGCAACTGCCTTTTAGATTTTTACTATTATGGCTAAAGGAGCATTAGAATTCCCCTGTTAACATGGCTTTGTGCATTTCTACTTGTCTGACATTATCACTTGATTGATTGATTGATTGATTGATTGATTGATTGATTGAAACTTTTATTAGTAGATTGCACAGTACAGTACATATTCCGGTAACACCCGAATAAGTTTTTCAACTTTTTTAAGTCGGGGTATTTATGGTATTTATTATTTTTTCCTTCTGTTCACTACTTTTGTTTTACCTCTCTTCCACATCTGCCGTCCCCTCCAAGGTCTCTCATTGTAGCTCATTGGGTTGAGTTTTTCCTTGTCCTGATGTGGGATCTAAGCCGAGGATGTCGTTGCGGCTTGTGCAGCTCTTTGAGACACTCTTGGTTTAGGGCTAAATAAAATAACTTTGATTGATTGATTGATTGACCTTCTGTATTCACAGTACGTACTACGACCTGGTGTCTGAGGCACTGATAAGATTGTTAAATGTCACACGTCACCCATCATAATGTCTTCTTCTGGCATTTCTTATTGATGTCACTAAAAAGTCTACATGGCCAACAAATATTGATGCTTGAGGAGAGGCCATCAAACCTCTTCATCTTTTTGTGTCAAAGCAGTCCAACCAAAGGCAACTAGAAGGGATCCAAGGACTCTCAATGACCCTTGTTTGACATGTCATACATGAAACATCTGCTTAAACGTGTATTCATCACACTAGGATAATTGCAAGACCTCCTTTTGAACACATGACCAGCCAATGGACCCACAATGGTACCACAACCTAATTGGTATTCTCCAAACATTTCCTATCGCAATACTCAGGGTGCCCTCTTTCATTTCCTGTTCAACAAATGCAACTGTTAATTGAGAGTGTCATGGTATTTATTCATCATTCTTTCCTTCTGTTCACTACTTTTGTTTTACCTCTCTTCCACATCTGCTGTCCCCTCCAAGGTCTCTCATTGTAGCTCATTGGGTTGAGTTTTTCCTTGTCCTGATGTGGGATCTGAGCCAAGGATGTCGTTGCGGCTTGTGCAGCCCTTTGAGACACTCTTGATTTAGGGCTAAATAAAATAACTGATTGATCGATTGACCTTCTGTATTTACAGTACGTACTACGACCTGGTGTCTGAGGCACTGATAAGATTGTTAAATGTCACACATGTCACACATCATAATGTCTTCTTCTGGCATTTCTTATTGATGTCACTAAAAAGTCTACATGGCCAACAAATATTGATACTTGAGGAGAGGCCATCAAACCTCTTCATCTTTTTGTGTCAAAGCAGTCCAACCAAAGGCAACTAGAAGGGATCCATAGACTCTCAATGACCCTTGTTTGACGTGTCATACATGAAACATCTGCTTAAACGTGTATTCATCACACTAGGATAATTGCAAGACCTCCTTTTGAACACATGACCAGCCAATGGTACCACATCCTAATTGGTATTCTCCGAACATTTCCTATCGCAATACTCAGGGTGCCCTCTTTCATTTCCTGTTCACCAAATGCAACTGTTAATTGAGAGTGTCATTACAAAATGAACAAGTCATTTACAGGAGCTATTTTCTGGATTAGCCAAGGGGAAAGAGCATCATATGTCGTCTTTGCAGACTTACAAAGAGGGTCAAAATCGCTGGTAAGTGAGGTGTGATAGTGTTCTGATGAGCTAAGCCGACTAAGGGGAAGAAGAGATTGAATCGCATATTTAGTGGAACCGAGGAAATTAACTTCACCTTTCATTGTTTCACCTTTTCGCACGGAGAGAATGAGTCCTCAATTAAAAGTTAAATACTTTCACACTAACCTCGAAGGACTAATACAAACATTAGGCTGTGCATTTCCAATTTGTTCTCTTTTGTCTGCGCTAAACAAAGTCCACTTTTGTTATAAAAGTCCCACATAGTGAAAGTGGGTTGCTTGAAATCTGGCCTTGATACTTGACAGTTTAAACGTGCTTTTAGTAAGCCTTCCCGGGCTGGGAACACATTGTTTTGTGTGTCTCCAGCATTAATCCTGAGGAACTGTGTTTGTCCACAAGTGTGTGGCTCAGAGAAGCGCAATCGTGGACTTTTTTCCATTTTAGTTACACCTGTGTTTGGAATGTTACCTAAAAATATATATTAAATATGATTAATTGTTATTTTGCCAAAAAAGTAACTGAATTAGTAACGGGATTACTCTTTAGTAAATGCAATTAATTACTAGGGAAAAAAATTATTGTGTTACTTAAAAAAAAAACAACCTTAAAGGCCTACTGAAACGAGATTTTCTTATTTAAATAAGGATAGCAAGTCCATTCTATGTGTCATACTTGAACATTTCGCGATATTGCCATATTTTTGCTGAAAGGATTTAGTAGAGAACATCCACGATAAAGTTCACAACTTTTGGTTGCTAATAAAAAAGCCCTGCCTTTTCCGGAAGTCGCAGACGATGACATCACCGGTGTGAGGGCTCCTCACATCCTCACATTGTTTATAATGTTAGCCTCCAGCATCAAGAGCGACAATTTCCCTGTTAATTTGAGCGAGGATGAAAGATTTGTGGATGAGGATATTGATAGTGAAGGACTAGAAAAAAAATGCAAAAAAAATAAATAAAATAAAAACAAAAAAAATGCGATTGCATTGGTAGCGATTCAGATGTTTTTAGACACATTTACTAGGATCATTCTGGGAAATCCCTTATCTTTCTATTGTGTTGCTAGTGTTTTAGTGAGTTAAATAGTGCCTGATAGTCGGAGGGGTGTGTCCACGGGTGTGTTGACGCCAGTCTCTGAGGGAAGTCACACCAGCTGCATGGACGGCGCAAGCTCCGCTGATCTCCGGTAAGAGGCGAATTTTTACCACAATTTTATCACCTAAACTTGCCGGTTGACAAGTAGTCGGGAACCATGATCGCTTGACCGCTCTGATCCATAGTAAAGCTTCACCTCCGGGAATTTTAAACAAGTAATCACCGTGTGTTTGTGTGGCTAAAGGCTAAAGCTTCCCACCTCCGTCTTTCTACTTTGACTTCTCCGTTATTAATTGAACAAATTGCAAAAGTTTCAGCAACACAGATGTCCAAAATACTGTGTAATTATGCGGTTAAAGCAGACAACTTTTAGCTACACGTCATCATTCCGTGACGTTTTCAACAAGTAACTCCCGGGAAATGTAAAATTGCAATTTAGTAAACTAAACCGGCCGTATTGGCATGTGTTGCAATGTTAATATTTCATCATTGATATATAAACTATCAGACTGCGTGGTCGGTAGTAGTGGGTTTCAGTAGGCCTTTAATTTGTTTTTTTAACATCATTTCTTCAGAAACATCAGACCAGTAGTAACATCATGTTTTATGTTGTGGTTAATTTAGCAACAAATAACATCGGGGCATTTCACAAACACCTTTGTCATGCGTGTCTAAGAGGAGTGTCTACATTTGCATTTCAAAATATGGTACATTTCAGGAAAATTGGTAAAAATATAGTACTTTTCTACATCACAATAGCTTGCAGGCTAATTAATTTGACAGCAGTTTATGGATTTAATACATTGCAAAGTTTCCTTGTGAGGAACCCTGAAATATTGGTTTATTCCAAACATGTAAATAAATAAATAAATGGGTTGTACTTGTATAGCGCTTTTCTACCTTCAAGGTACTCAAAGCGCTTTGACACTACTTCCACATTTACCCATTCACACACGCATTCACACACTAATGGAGGGAGCTGCCATGCAAGGCGCCGACCAGCACCCATCAGGAGCAAGGGTGAAGTGTCTTGCTCAGGACACAACGGATGTGACGAGGTTGGTACTAGGTGGGAATTGAACCAGGGACGCTCGGTTGCGCACGGCCACTCTCCCCACTGCGCCACGCCGTCCCTTACTGTATATATACAGTTGAAATATGATTAATCACGTTTTAACTATTTTCATTTTTCTTTTGTACATGTCCAAAAACAAGTGGGAAGCAAAAATTATTTTAAACTATTTTCTTGAAAGCAATTACTAACACGTGTCCGTCTGAGCACGGCAGTGCATTTAGCGGAAAGGAAAACTGTTTTTTACTACTAACTTACGCTCTGCTTTTTTTTTTTTTAAATACTTAATTGTTATGTTGGGGTTTTTTAAGTGGTTTGTAGTTTTTGTATTTGTTCATTTTTGTTTTTCTGTTTGTAAACCTTGCTGGGCTGGATGAGGGGGGGAGCCAGGAGTCACACCCATCACTGATTAGGCCATTAGGCCTTTTTTAAGCATTTGTTTATTGTGGATCGTTTCTTACATGTTCTGCCCTTTGCAATCCAGGTTATTGCAAGTATTTTCAAAATATTCTGTACTCCTGCCTTCTAGCTCCGTCGCTCTTGTTTTTGGGTCTGTTTTTTTTTTTTTTGTTGCTGCTCTTTCTGGCTTCACGCCATGTTTTAAAGTTACCATTTTTTCTCAAGCAATATTGTTTTGCTTTTTGTTTGTGGAATATTTACTGCTTATTCCCAGTTTTTGCTTGTGTCGTACTTTGCATCTTTTTTTTCAAACTTTATGCTTCGCTTTCTGTTGAGGCCTTTTAGCCATTATGCATTTTCAGCTGCCTTGGAATAAACAGTCTATTTTTTGTGAAACCTATCTACCTTTGTTCCTGGGTTCCTGCCTCACGACTGTGGACACAAAACATTGGTATCATATATATATGTAAATATATATACATATATACATATAAATATACATATACATACATACAGATATATACATACATACATACATACATACACACACATATATATATATATATATATATACATACATACACATATATACATACATACATACACATATATACACACATACATACATACACACACACATATATATATATATATATATATATATATATATATATATATATATATATATATATATATATATATATATATAGTACATAGATATAGATATATACACTATATTGCCAAAAATATTTGGCTAACTGCCTTGACTCACATATGAACTGGAAGTGCCATCCCATTCCTAACCCATAGGGTTCAAAGTGATGTCGGTCCACCTTTTGCAGCTATTCCAGCTTCAACTCTTCTGGGAAGGCTGTCCACAAGGTTGCGTAGTGTGTTCATAGGAATTTTCGACCAAAAGTGCAATGGTGAGGTCACACACTGATGTTGGTTGAGAAGGCCTGGCTCTCAGTCTCCATTCTAATTCATCCCAAAAGTGTTCTATCGGGTTCAGGTCAGGACTCTGTGCAGGCCAGTCCAGTTCATCCATACCAGACTCTGTCATCCATGTCTATATGGACTTTACTTTGTGCACTGGTGCAGTCATGTTGGAAGAGGAAGAGGCCCGCGCAAAAATTGTTCCCACAAGGTTGGGAGCATGGAATTGTCCACAATGTTTTGTATTTGGCATTCAAAGTTCCTTTCACTGGAACTAAGGGGCTAAGCCCAACTCGTGGAAAACAACCCCACACCATAATTCCTCCTCAACCAAATTTAATATGCGGCGCAATGCAGTCTGAAATGCATCGGTCTCCTGGCAACCTCCAAACCCAGACTCGTCCATCAGATTGCCAGGTGAAGAGAACACGTCACCACTGTTCTAGAGTCCAGTGGTGACATGCTTTACACCACTGCATCCGACGCTTTGCATTGAACTTGGTGATGTATGGTTGGATGCAGCTGGTCGGCCATGGAAACCAATTCCATGAAGCTCTCTGCGTACTGTACGTGGGCTAATTTGAAGGTCACATGAAGTTTGGAGCTCTGTAGCAACTTACTGTGCAAAAAGTCGCTTTGCACCATGCGCTTCAGTATCCGCTGACCCCTCTCTGTCAATTTACGTGGCCGACCTCTTCGTGGCTGAGTTGCTGTTGTTCCCAAACTCTTCCATTTTCTTATTATAAAGCCGACAGTTGACTTTGGAATATCTAGGAGCAACAACATTTGGGCGACATTTGAACCATGACCTTGAACTACCTTCCCTCTGTTGCTAGATATCTCGAGATGTATCTTGTAATATGTATATGTGCTTTGCTATGGAGGTTTTTGTCCACTCCAGTATGGGCCCCCTTAAGAGCCCTAGTCTGGATTGTATTTTTTCACTCATCCTTCCCCAGCGTTGACCTTTTTCCCATCTTTTACGGGGCGCCTTACGGCGACCCATCAGCGTTCTTGTTCTGTAACCCTGTAGACTCTTTGTTTGTCTAATCTTGAACAGGTTTGGGCTGAAAACAAAGTTTTGTTGTACTTGTGCAATGACAATAAAGACCAATCCTATCCTATCCTATCCTATGACAGTTCCACGCTGGAAATCACTGAGCTCCTGAGAGCGGCCCATACTTTCACAAATGTTTGTAGACACAGTCTCCATGCCTAAGTGCTTGATTTTATACACCTGTGTATAAAGTGATTAGGACACCTGATTCTGATCATTTGAATGGGTGGCCAAATACTTTTGGAAATTTAGTGTATACATATATATGTATATATATTCATATACAGTATATATATATACATATATATATATATATATATATATATATATATATATATTTACACCTATATATATTTACATATATAGCATCGTCCGATGCCCTGCGATGAGGTGGCGACTTGTCCAGGGTGTACCCCGCCTTCCGCCCGATTGTAGCTGAGATAGGCGCCAGCGCCCCCCGCGACCGCAAAAAAGGGAATAAGCGGTAGAAAATGGATGGATGGATGGCATCGTCTGATACCGATAAAAGAATGCTGATATCCATTTGTGTCAAAATGCCAAATATCAGAGCTGATAATGTGTCGATCCCTAAAAGTTACAGGGACACGCATAACTGTAAAACTCCAAAGCAGATTTATTTTTCAAACGTCACTCTGATAAGGTAAAAAAAAAAAAAGTACCTGATGCAAGTTCCTCCATTCCGACAGGGCAGGTGCTGACAAACTGGCGGGTCACAGTTCTGGATGTTCCTCCCTCTCACAGCATCCCCCACCAGGAATATCTCCTTTGAGTTGACCCGAAGTTGCCTGATACATCCAATAAATCTCCTGTGACTTTTTGCAAGCTCTTCATGCAGATCCCAGGGGGAGGAAACTTCGCCAAGAAAAATAGGCCCAAATGTTCTCTGCGAAATCAAAAAGTGGTGAACCAGTCATCAATAATAGTGTTTATTAAAACACACACGGTATCTCACCCCATTTGTTTTCTATATTGCTTCCACTATAAAAACAGTCATTCTACTGGAATAGGAGCGATACCAATGGGTAAATAAACATTTTGCAATCGTTCTTTAATGTGATTGTAATTGGGAAGAATTCATTGAAATGAATGATATGCATTTGCAGCTGCAAAAACATTTCCTATTATTTCCCATCACATGCATCAGTCTGATTGGTGACTAACACTTCATATTAATAGTGTGCTCCCCATAAACTCACGCACCACAGACTGATGCAGCCATGAAGAAGCATTGCCTTCCCGGTTGTTGTAATAGGCTGTGATGGCTTATAAATCACTCCAGTTTGGGAATAAGCACATTCTTCATTTATACTGTTTGAAAATGTGCACTTCATTTATTGGAGATTTTATGGCTCCTAAACACTGCTTGCAATTGATGTTTTGAAACATGTTTTAATCAGGCCTGACCCTTTTGTTCAAAGAATTGGGAACATAAATTCCTATTTGATCATTAGAATGCTATTAAACAGTATATATCATTTGAAGAGGTTTTAAAAGGCCTGTTTGGGTGATTATACATATTTTTTAATAACAAAATCAATGTATGATGACTTTGCTTCACAACCAGTGTCGCCATGTCTGCTTATTATAAGCGACTTTGAGATAGTGGTTTTTTTCTAAACTTGTTTGTAAATCTCGCGAGTCACATGTTTTTTTGGGGGATTGTTTTTGTACGTGTAATTTGTTTTTATGGACTTGTTTTTCTGAATCACCCCATGGTTAAATAATGGAGAAAAAAGTCCTTATGCACCTCCATAACCTGGTTATCGCACACTCCGGCACATGTCACATGGAAAATGGAGATGGGATTTAAGGCTGTTGGAAGGGAACCGGATCTTAAGGCACTGTTACGCTTGAAGGGGCCCCACTAATGCTGATAACATTAGCACTTATTTCATAGTTTGACCTAAATATGACTTTTACTGGTAAAATTCCCAATGAATGGACACATTAGTGATGTTAGGCGTGTTTGCTAAGTTCAGTTCAGTTCATCTGTTTATATAACATTTAAAAACAACCCCAGTTGGCCAAAGTACTGTACAGACATAAGAAACTATTTAAAATATAGTGCACACGGTGTCACATGTACATTTTAACGCAGGAGGATGAATGACATTTAATAGTAAAATATACCCTAAAAGAAATTTTAAATATATGCCTTAAAAATATTGAAATGCAATAAATAAACACAACATGTATACAACATGTCAAAGATAGTTGATGAAAACCACAAGATGCAGAGAAGGAGGCAGGCATTGAGCAAGAAAACATGATTTAATTCAAACTAAACAAGAACAAACAAAAAGCACGCACGTGGGCAGAATAACAAACTAAAGGAGCTAGCACTGGGAGCTAGAAAACAAAAAGGAACTTTAGCCTGGAATCTAGTGGGTAGCAAACAGAAAAACTGTAAACAGCTAATAGCTAACAAAAACAGCTTACCGCTACGACGACCAGGACAAAATGTAGCACGACAGGTAGTAGCTGTAACGATGCCAGACACGACAGGTAACAAAGACACAAGAACGACATGTGGCAACGACAAGACCATACAATGATCCAGCAACTGACACAAGACAAAGCAGGTACAAATAGGAGCGGGCTGATTGGCGACAGATGTGGCCAGGTGCCAATCAGCCGCAGCTGAGTGGGAACACAGCACTCAGGGAACAAGACAGGAAGCTGACAAAATAAGAGCACTTGACAGGAAGTAAGGACAGGAAATACTAAACACACAGACGAAAAACTAAAACATAAACAAACTGTCAGTGCCAAGCCTGACACAACAAGAAATACAACCACCAAGAACGCCAGGGAATCCAAATATGTTTTTAACCTAGATTTAAATTAGCTCGAAGACTGGGAGAATCTAATACAAGGGTGTCAAACATACAGCTCGAGGGCCGGATCAGGCCCGAGAACAGGTTTTCTATGGCCTGAAATTTTTCAATGAAAGAAACAGCTGTTCTAAATGTGTCCATTGGATGTTGCAGTAGCAAGTCTTTGTATCTTTGTAGATGATGCTACATATGTGCAAAATAAACCACATGTTAGTACATCAATTGAGGAAAATAATCAAACTACATAAATAACATCCTGTAATTTGAATTTGATATTTTTTTATTTTGGTGGATTGAAAATTAATACCAATGAGTTGACTGATGAACATTATCACATAATTTATTCAGAAAATATAAATAACGACAAATACAGATAGAATACTATTAACCGCAACATGTAAGTGTAAAAAAAAAAACCCCGACAACATTATGATTTGTACATTTTCAGAATGTTTTTGTTCTATTTTTAAACAAAGAAAACCATCTGAAGTAAGCTTTATTTTTAAGTTATCGTGCCATAAATATTAGCATACATTTAGCGAAGTATTTACAGCATAATATTGTAAATAGAAAAATAGCACCACAGCTTTTTTACAGTAAAATTCTGGCAACTGAGTTGTCAGTTTTTTTTATTCAAACCACAACATTTATTTTTACAGTGAATCATTTTACATGGTTTGCACACTCACTTAAAGGTAATTGTACCTGTTTTTGTGCATTTGGGATTTGCATAAATCCAGAAAATGTGAAAATAAACCACAGAGGCATGGCAGGGATATATATAAAAATATCCTTCCTTCCCTTCATATTTCCTCTAAATGAGCCGTTTGGAATTTGCAGAACTTGTGACGTTTTTTCAATGTCTGATGTCAGCGGATATCACCCTATATGTTAAAGTTTTACCCAAAGAGCTTGCCGCGAGTACGCCATTGTAGTCTAACATTGAAGTCAATAAGTTCTTTCTTGTTCTCTATCTGTGGGGCAGAGTGGCTCGTACATGCACATGCATTCTCCGTCGTTGCCATTTGTGATACAAAGTAGTGTATAGTTCTAACTTATATCTGTCAGTAGACTCGCTATGCGAGCCCTAAAAAATACAACATGGCTCATGGAGAGTAGGCCCCTCCAAGTTTTCTCATTATAATCCCACTGGGTTGAGTTTTTTCTGGCCTTGATGTGAAATCTGAGCCGAGGATGTCGCTGTAGCTTGTGCAGCCCTTTGAGACACTGGAGATTTAGGGCTATATACAAACCCCATTTCCATGTGAGTTGGGCGAGGTACACCCCTTAGTCCACAAATGCGTAAGCAAATAGTCAAACAGTTTAAGAACAACGTTTCTCAAAGTGAAACTGCAAGAATTTTAGGGATTTCAACATGTACGGTCCATAATATCATCAAAAGGTTAGAGAATCTGGAGAAATCACTCCACGTAAGCGGCATGGCCGGAAACCAACATTGAATGACCGTGACCTTCGATCCCTCAGATGGCACTGAATCAAAAACCGACATCAAACTCAAAAGGATATCACCACATGGGCTCAGGAACACTGCAGAAAACCACTGTCACTAAATACAGTTCATCGCTACATCTTTAAGCGCAAGTTAAAGCTCTACTATGCAAAGCGAAAGCTATTTATCAACAACATCCAGAAACGCTGCCGGCTTCTCTGGGCCCGAGATCATCTAAGATGTACTGACGCAAAGTGGAAAAGTGTTCTGTGGTCTGATGAGTCCACATTTCAAATTGTTTTTGGAAATATTCGACATCGTGTCATGCGGACCAAAGGGGAAGCGAACCCCATCCAGACTGTTATCGACGCAAAGTTCAAAAGCCGGCATCTTTGATGGCATGGGGGTGCATTAGTGCCCAAAGCATGGGTAATGTACACATCTGTGAAGGCACCATTAATGCTGAAAGGTACATACAGGTTTTGGAACAACATATGCTGCCATTTAAGCGCCGTCTTTTTCATGGACGCCCCTGTTTATTTCAGCAAGACAATGCCAAGCCACATTCAGCACGTGTTACGACAGCGTGGCTTCGTAAAAAAAAGAGTGTGGGTACTTTCCTGGCCCGCCTGCAGTCCAGACCTGTCTCCCATTGTAAATGTGTGGCGAATTATGAAGCGTAAAATACAACAACAAGACCCCGGACTGTTGAACAACAGAAACTACATAAAACAAGAATGGGAAAGAATTCCGCTTTCAAAGCTTCAACAATTAGTTTCCTCAGTTCCCAAACGTTTATTGAGTATTGTTAAAAGAAAAGGTGATGTAACACAGTGGTGAACATGCCCTTTCCCAACTACTTTGGCACGTGTTGCAGCCATGAGATTCTAAGTTAATTATTATTTGTAAAAAAAAAAAAAAAAGTTTATGAGTTTGAACATCAAATATCTTGTCTTTGAGGTGCATTCAACTGAATATGGGTTGAAAAGTATTTGCAAATCATTGTATTAAGTTTATATTTACATCTAACAATTTCCCAACTCATATAGAAACGGGGTTTGTAAATAAACTTTGACTGATTGATTATTCTTTTTGATAACATTGTTAATCTAATCAAACCAATAATAAATACAATACTTATTATTAATGTGACTTCCAAAAACAGGTGCGGTAGAAAACATATGGATCGATTAAAATGCATGAGAATGTTTCATATTTTGAATGTTATTTTTAACACTGTGATTACCAGCGGAATTATTCATTACTTATCGTGTTAAGCAATGTCAGCTAAGATTTATCTGAGAGCCAGATGCAGTCATCAAAAGAGCTACAGGTTCCCTAACCCTGCTATAACAGCAGAAACTTAAAGGCCTACTGAAACCCACTACTACCGACCACGCAGTCTGATAGTTTATATATCAATGATGAAATATTAACATTGCAACACATGCCAATACGGCCGGTTTAGTTTACTAAATTACGATTTTAAATTTCCCGCGGAGTTTCCTGTTGAAAACGTTGTGGAGTGATGACGCGTATGATGACACGTGTTTGTGACGTTAATGTTTGGAGGGGACATATTAGCCAGCACCACTTGCGGCTAAAAGTCGTCTCTTTTCATCGCGCGATTAAACAGTATTTTGGACATCTGTGTTGCTAAATCTTTTGCAATTTGTCCAATTAATAATGGAGAAGTCAAAGTAGAAAGAAGGAGTTGGGAAACTGTAGCCTTTAGCCACACAATCACACGGTGTTTCCTTGTTTAAAATTCCCGGAGGTGAAGCTTTACTATGGATCAGAGCGGTCAAGCGAACACGGATCCCCACCACTTGTCAACCGGCAGGTTTCGGTGAGAAAATTGTGTTAAAAAGTCGCCTCTTACGGGAGATCTGTGGAGTTTGCGCCGTCCTTGTATCTGCCGTGACTTCCCTCAGACACCCGTGGACACACCCCTCCGACTATCAGGTACTATTTAATCTCACTAAAACACTGGCAACACAATAGAAAGAAGGGATGTCCCAGAATTATCCTAGTAAATGTGTCTAAAAACTCCTGAATCCGTCCCAACTTTTTTTTATAACTTTATTTTATTTTATTTATTTTTTTTGTAGTCCTTCGCTATCAATATCATCATCCACAAATTTTTCATCCTCGCCCAAATTAATTGGGAAATTGTTGTTTTCTCGGTCCGAATAGCTCTTGCTGCTAGAGGCTCACGTTATAAACGATGTGAGGATATGAGGAGCCCTCACACCGGTGACGTCATCGTCTGCTACTTCCGGTACAGGCAAGGCTTTTTTTATTAGCGACCAAAAGTTGCAAACTTTATCGTGGATGTTCTCTACTAAATCCTTTCAGCAAAAATATGGCAATATCGCAAAATGATCAAGTATGACATATAGAATGGACCTGCTATCCCCGTTTAAATAAGAACATCTCATTTCAGTAGGCCTTTAGTAGGAAGTCACAAGCACAAAGACAGCCAATCAAGCAAATATGGACAACGTGAATTGGATTACAGACACACAGACACACAGGTCTCGATTACTGTAATGTATTATTTTCGGGTCTCCCCATGTCTAGCATTAAAAGATTACAGTTGGTACAAAATGCGGCTGCTAGACTTTTGACAAGAACAAGAAAGTTTGATCACATTACACCTGTACTGGCTCACCTGCACTGGCTTCCTGTGCACTTAAGATGTGACTTTAAGGTTTTACTACTTACGTATAAAATACTACACGGTCTAGCTCCATCCTATCTTGCCGATTGTATTGTACCATATGTCCCGGCAAGAAATCTGCGTTCAAAAGACTGCGGCTTATTAGTGATTCCTAGAGCCCAAAAAAAGTCTGCGGGCTATAGAGCGTTTTCCATTCGGGCTCCAGTACTCTGGAATGCCCTCCCGGTAACAGTTTGAGATGCTACCTCAGTAGAAGCATTTAAGTCTCACCTTAAAACTCATCTGTATACTCTAGCCTTTAAATAGACTTCCTTTTTAGACCAGTTGATCTGCCGCTTCTTTTCTTTCTCCGATGACCATGGATGAAGTACTGGCTGTCCAGAGTCGAGACCCAGGATGGACCGCTCATCAGGACCCAGGATGGACCGCTCGCCTGTATCGATTGGGGACATCTCTACGCTGCTGATCCACCTCCGCTTGGGATGGTTTCCTGTGGACTGGGCTCTCGCTGCTGTCTTGGATCTGCTTGAACTGAACTCTCGCGGCTGTGTTGGAGCCACTATGGATTGAACTTTCACAGCATCATGTTAGACCCGCTCGACATCCATTGCTTTCGGTCCCCTAGAGGGGGGGGTGGGGGGGGGGTTGCCCACATCTGAGGTCCTCTCCAAGGTTTCTCATAGTCAGCATTGTCACTGGCGTCCCACTGGATGTGAATTCTCCCTGCCCACTGGGTGTGAGTTTTCCTTGCCCTTTTGTGGGTTCTTCCGAGGATGTCGTAGTCGTAATGATTTGTGCAGTCCTTTGAGACATTTGTGATTTGGGGCTATATAAATAAACATTGATTGATTGATTGATTGACTGAGATCTGGACTTGCAGATCATTTTGCGAAAAAAGTACTTAATACAAAAATGTGATGTAATTAACATTGTGAACTCTACTGTTGTAATGTATACATACGTACAGACTGACATGATCGATAAAGAGTAAAAAAAAACCAACAACAACTAAGTGGTTGTAAAAGGGGTGCAAGGTGCAGGAAGGTCAGGTTACCTTTGACACAGTCTGTGACACGGACTCCTGGAGATGCTGAGCCGGGCCATTATCTACTGCAATTTCAATCATACATGACTCTGCTTGTTTGCCGGCGGGCAGATTGTATCTGGAAAAAAGAAGGGGAAGAGGGAGTGAGGAAGAGGCTCAAATCCCAGCAATATCACGACAATAAATCAAGCAAAGCATGACAATATTGTGCAGCCAGAGACAATAACAGCTGCTAATGTGACCACTGAGACAGTACCATAAAGTTGCTATATATACATTACACAGTAGTTTACTGCACATTTTATACATTGCAAGATTAGGAGAAAGAAAGCAAGAATGCTTTTGTAGTCGGAGCCTTGTTTAAAAACATTTTATTTTAAGTAGTGAAATAATGTTGAGATCATCACATACATAACAGACATCATCATCACCCAATAAAAGATCAGCACAGTGCTCATTATGTCATACAGGATTAATTAACACTAAAAAAGGGGGGCACAAAGTAGATATACATTATAGAGCTAATGAGAATGAGGACAATTTTATCATTTGACCCTCCCTGGGAATCTCTGGGGAAATATACATTTGTACCAGTCATTAATGTTGCAGCCATAATGTTAAGTAGCTGGTCTACTTGTGTCATAAGGCAGCTTTGGCAAAGTCAAATGAATCCCACTCTTCGATTTATCACAGGCTCTGTACTCATGCTGTACGGTAATATGCAGTAGCAGGGGTGTGAATTATGCATGAGCTTGTTTAAGCTACGCCACACACATTTCAAAGACGCTTCTGTTCGGGGAGTATGCAACATAATGCGCCATTATTCCGTTATTATCTCGCCCGAGCACTAGCCAACACTTCATGTTCTCCAAACAGGGTCTTTGCTTCCGGATCTTCCGTCATGTCATATAAACGTCTAAGTCAAAAGTCATAGTTAAAGGGGAACATTATCACAATTTCCAAAGGGTTAAAAACAATAAAAATCAGTTCCCAGTGGCTTGTTGTGTTTTTTGATTTTTTTTTCAAAATTTTACCGGTCTCTGAATATCCCTAAAAAAAGCTTTAAAGTGCTTGATTTTTGCTATTTGCAATGCGACTATTCATTTCCCTGTGACGTCATACAGTGCTGCCAATGTAAACAAACAATGGCGAATACCACAGCAAGATATAGCGACATTAGCTCGGATTCAGACTCGGATTTCAGCGGCTTAAGCGATTCAACAAATTACGCATGTATTGAAACGGATGGTTGGAGTATGAAAGTATTGAAGAAAAAACTGAAGCTATTGAGCGAATAGCTATAGACGCTATTCATAGCCATAGCATGGCCGAATAGCTGCGTTAGCATCGCCGGTAAAATGTGCGGACCAAACAATTAGGACTTTCGCATCTTGTGACACTGGAGCAACTTAAATCCGTCGATTGGTAAGTGTTTTTTTCGCATTATATGTGGGCGGAAGGAAACGTAATATAGTTGCAAATGCATCTGCAGGTTATCCATACATCTCTGTGCCATGTCTGCTTTAGCACCGCCAGTAAATAGCATGTTAGCATCGATTAGCATAGCATGTTAGCATCGATCAGCTGGCAGTCAACATCAACAAAACTCACCTTTGTGATTTTGTTGACTTTATTGTTGCAAAGTATCTGCAGGTTATCCATACATCTCTGTGTCATGTCTGCTTTAGCACCGCCGGTAAATAGCATGTTAGCGTCGATTAGCATAGCATGTTAGCATCGATTAGCTGGCATTCACGCCGCGACCAAATATGTCTGATTAGCACATAAGTCAACATCAACAAAACTCACATTTGTGATTTTGTTGATTTTATCGTTGCAAATGCATCTGCAGGTTATCCATACATCTCTGTGCCATGTCTGTCATCGCCGATAAAATGTGGAGACACTTTGGTACATTCAATGGGGGTCTGGCGGCAGACAGTTTCGCATCTTCGGCCCAGTGGTGCAACTTGAATCCCTCCCTGTTAGTGTCGTTACACCCTCCGACAACAGACCAACGAGACATGATGTCTCCAAGGTTCTAAAACATAGTCGAAAAAACTGAAAATAACAGAGCTGAGACCCAATGTTTACAATGTGTTGAAAATGAAAATGGCGGCTGTATTACCTCGGAGACGTCACATTCTGACGTCATCACCTCCAGAGCGATAAACAGAAAGGCGTTTAATTCGCCAAAATTCACCCACTTAGAATTCGGAAATCGGTTAAAAAAATATATGGTCTTTTTTCTGCACCATCAAGGTATATATTGACGCCTGCATAGGTCTGGTGATAATGTTCCCCTTTAAAGCAATGTTAAACCCTAAATCAGGGGTCTCAAACTCAATTCACCTGGGGGGATCACTGGATGCAGAGTCTGGGTGAGGCTGGGCCGCAAGAGAAGATCTCTTAAAGAAATGTTTGCATACTCCTCAGCATGTCTAGTTGTATAATGACGTTTCAAATTGTATCCCTTGGGCATCGCAACTTTCTCTGTGCAAATAATACAGAGTGCTCAACAAAGAAATATTGCCTCTCTCACTTTTCCTAGAATTGCATTTGCTCATCACTAACCATTCTCTTCACTGCAGGCTTTGAAAAAGACGTGTTTGGGGTTGTGGAATATATTTGTATTTAGCCGACGCACAGAGAATAATGTTATTTCCGTGATGACATGGCGGTCGACGGGAAAGTACCGCGATAGGGAGCGCAAAAAAGTGACGGCTCCCGTAGTGTTATCCGGCGTCACACAGATATATATGTAGTGTTCATTGTGTAAGGCAATGCAAATTAAACAATAAAAAAAAAAAAATATCGGTTTGAATTGGTCCAGGTTATCGGGGACTGTTATTACTGACGGACAGGTGTCGCGGTGTGACTGCAGCCAGACACGTAAGAAAACCCTCGTCTGCACGGCAACGTCTCTGTCACTTTCACTCATTTGCTGCTTTTCCACTAACGCAGGGGTAGGCAACCCAGAATGTTGAAAGAGCCATTTTGGAGCCAAATAACACAACGCTGTCAAGCGCCATTCATGTCACAGGCGATCATGTCACACCACCAGTCGTCCGGTTTCCCGGTCCCGTATCAGATGATATTTTGCAAAGACCCCCATGTCCCCATAAATAGTAGCTGCCCAGTACGTGCCTCTACATCAGGGGTGTCAAACTCAAATACAGAGTGGGCCAAAATTTAAAACTGAACAAAGCCGCGGGCCAAGGATGAAAAAAATGAACCTTTTAATAGGGACCCAAAAAAGTTTTGCATTGAATATTGAACAAGCAAGGCTTATATAATTTTATAGTGACATGCACAATCCAGTTACAAATAATAAAAAATATCAATGGCACATCAAATAAAATGTAAATAAAAATTGAATGCCTCTATTCTATTTGCAGCCTTCTGAGGTAAATATCAAAAACTTTTTCCGCAGGCTAATAATGAATGTGAAAATAAAATAATAATGAATGAATCAAACATTCAAGCCTTGAAGTAGCAAGAGAAAGAGCATGAAAAACACCTTAATTATTGCTCAGTTTGCTACCATGATTTACTTTAACATTGAATATGGAACAAGCAACGGTTATATAACTTAATAATGCAAAATCAACTTTAAAAAAACTAATGAAAAAACAACAATGGTATATAAAAAAATTTAAATGAAAAATTGAATGCCTCTTTTCTATTGGCAGCCTTCTATCAACATTAACTTTTTCCACAGGCGAATACATTTGAAAATAAAGTAACAATGAATAGATCAACCATTCAGGCCTTTTTACTGCTCAGTTTGCGACACACGGTTGTTGGTAGCGAGCGGTGTATAATGTAGCGTCCCGGAAGACTTAGTGCTGCAAGGGGTTCTGGGTATTTGTACTGTTGTGTTTATGTTGTGTTACAGTGCGGATGGTCTCCCGAAAATGTGTTTGTCATCCTTGCTTGGTGTGGGTTCACAGTGTGGCGCATATTTGTAACAGTGTTAAAGTTGTTTATACGGCCACCCTCAGCTTGACCTGTATGGCTGTTGAATAAGTATGCCTTGCATTCACTTGTGTGTGTGTAAAAGCCGCATATATTATGTGAATGGGCCGGCACGCTGTTTGTAAGGAGGAAAACCGGACATGACGACAGGTTGTAGAAGACGCTAAAGGCAGTGCCTTTAAGGCATGCCCCCAATATTGTTGTCCGGGTAGAAATCGGGAGAAATTTGGGAGAACTGTTGCCTCGTGAAATTTTTGGGAGTATTCCAAAGACATGCACCTGGGGATAGGTTGATTGGCAACACTAAATTGGCCCTAGTGTGTGAATGTGAGTGTGAATGTTGTCTGTCTATCTGTGTTGGCCCTGCGATGAGTGGCGACTTGTCCAGGATGTACCCCGCCTTCCGCCCGATTGTAGCTGAGATAGGCGCCAGCGCCCCCCGCGACCCCGAAAGGGAATAAGCGGTAGAAAATGGATGGATGGATGGATAGCGGTGAATGTGGTGTACCGGCGGGCCAGCTCTAATGTTAATTGGAAATAGTCTCAAGGGCCAAATGAAATTACATGGCGGGCCACAATTGGCCCGCGGGCCAGAGTTTGACACCCATGCTCTACATTATTCTTTAATATTGGTCTTTCAGAATGAACATGTCATCATCAATCAATCAATCAATGTTCATTTACAGTATATAGCTCTAAATCACAAGTGTCTCAAAGGGCTGCACAAGCCACAACGACATCCGCGGTACAGAGCCCACATAAGGGCAAGGAAAAACTCACCCCAGGGGGACGTCGATGTTAATGACTATGAGAAACCTTGGAGAGGACCGCATATGTGGGCAACCCCCCCCTCTAGGGGAGACCGAAAGCAATGGACATCAAGTGGGTCTAACATAATATTGTGAAAGTCCAGTCCACAGTGGATCCAACATAATCATGAGAGGCCAGTCCATAGTGGATCTAACATAATAGTGAGATTTATTGATTGATTGATTAAAGCTCAATTAAACTGATTTGTTGCGGCAAATATAGAAGCTCTACGTACATATAGTGCTGAAATGCGGTACATTAATGGATGGTCGGTGACGTTCCGCAGGCGGTGGAAACGGACACATCGACTTGAATAAGAAGGTGATGTTTTGCGCCCGTTTTATATCTAGTGGATATTCGGAATTAGAAAGATCTTTACTTGAGCTGGAGTAAATGCTTGAATATCTTTTTAATTTAATTGCGCAGGATGACTGTAGGTGGTGCTTTATAGAACAATTATTATTCAAAGAACAATTATTTCTTACTGGTACCAATAAATCTGATTCTTCCTAATCCATGTATTAATTATTTTCTAATTCAAATGTAGGCTGCAATCAGTACATGGCAAAAATTAGTGGTGCTTTTTTCTTGTTAATTGGAAACATCACCTGAGGCCATCACACAAACTACATACATGTGGAGGAATAAAGCTAATATATATAATAACTGAAAACTAATGCTTCTATGTGTTATCTGAAAGTATACACACTTCGTTCAACAGGATAAACTTTCCGTGGTGCTCTTTCCCTGCCTGAGAAAACTGCTCTTTCTGCTGGAGTCCGATTTCTTTTTATACATTTAAGAATAAAAATAAAATACTACCTGTCTTCAATTTCCACCCCACATGTTTTAATATCTGACAGGCATATTTGAGTTCTTGTGAAAATTCCTCCCTAAACTGCTCAATGCTTAAATGTGTGTACAGGAGAGATGCGTGGTTCGCGGTTTAACCGCGGGTCGGGCGGGTGACATGACGAAAAAATAAATTTTAAATAGATTCGGGCGGGTGGCGGTTGAACCATTTGGAAATATATGATATACATCAGGGGTGCCCATTACGTCGATCGCGAGCTACCAGTCGACCGCGGGGGCTGTGTCAGTCGATCTCGAGCCGGGCTTTTAAAAAAAATAGACCTAAAAATTAGTGATCATCAATCTTCACCAAGACGTCACTTAAATGACATTCACGGTACCGGAGGGTCTTGTGAGATGACGCTGGCTGCTGCAAGATCATTATTATGAAAATATGACCGAGAGGAAGGCGAGAAACACTTTTTATTTCAACAGACTCTCGCGCCGTACCTTCCGTCAAAACTCTAAAGGCCGACTGCACATTTCCTATCTTCACAATAAAAGCCCTGCTTCAGGCTGCCTGCACTAACTAAATACAGAGTCTCGGAAAACTGGCGTGCACAAGCAATCCCTCAGAAAGCTGGCGTGCACAAGTGATGTGCACGCCAGCTTTCCGAGACTCTTATTTTGTTAGCGCAGGCAGCATGAAGCAGGGCTTTTATTGTGAAGATAGGAAATGTGCAGTCGGCCTTTAGAGTTTTGACGGAAGGGACGGCGCGAAAGTCTGTTGAAATAAAAAGTGTTTCTCGCCTTCCTCTCCGTCCTTTTTTCATAATAATGAACTGGCAGCAGCCAGCGTCATCTCACAAGACCCTCGGGTGCCGTGAATGTCAATCAAGCAAGCTACGGAATTTGCCGCCAATGTTTTTCTTGTAAAGTGTATGGAAGCTGGATGAATTAGATGCCAAAAACCAACCACTTTCATGTGGTATTGTACAGAAAGGACAACTTTTTTTCTCCTCCATTTGAAAATGTGGACGTTATCATCATTACTGTCTGATTCCAATCAATGCAAGTCATCAGAATCAGGTAATACACCAACTTATATTCTTGTCTTCGTGAAAGAAAGACATCTATATGTGTTACACATGCTTGTATTATCATTAAACACATTTAACTTGTTTACAAAAATGTCTCTTTCATAAATAAATAAATATAAATGATATATATAAATGAGGTAGATCCCCTCGAGTTGGTCAATTGAAAAGTAGCTCGCCTGCAGAAAAAGTGTGGGCACCCCTGATATACATGGTTCAAAGCGAAGAAGACATTAGTTGACGTAAACATTCTCAAGTATGACTGCCGGTAGTCACCCAGTTAATAAGTATTTGGGCGTGCTATGTAGCCTTTGCCTTTGACGCCTTCTATAACATGTACAATTTTATTTGCAAGTCCAGCAATATGTTGTGTGTGGCTTCCACTGACACACGCACACGACTGCAAGGCATACTGGGTGATACAGAGTACACTAATGGTTGTGATATAAACAATTTTAACACTTTTACTAATATGCGCCACGCTGAGAAGTCACACTAAAAAAGAATGACAAACACATTTCGGGAGAACATCCTCACAGTAACACAACATAAACGCAACACAACAAATAACCAGAATCCTTTGCATCCATTACACTTCCTGACTATATTATACACCCCACATGCGTCGATAAGGTGGGCGGGGTTGGGGGCACGGGGGTGTAAAGTATATTCAGGAAGTGTCATGGATTCTGGGTATTTGTTGTGTTGCGTTTATGTTGTGTCACTCTGAGGATGTTCTCCCGAAATGTGTTTGTCATTCTTGTTTGGTGTGGCTTCACAGTGTGGCGCATTATGGTAAGAGTGTTAAAATTGTTTATATCACAACCATCAATGTACTCTGTATCACCCAGTATGCCCTTCAATCTTGTATGTGTGTTTGTGTAAGCTGTATACAGCATGTTGCTGGACTGGCAAATGGTTCGTACATGTTGTTGAAGGTGTCTAAGGCAATGGCTTCACAGCACGCCCTTATTCCCGTTATCTGAATGATCACCATCGGATATTCGCGAGAACGTTAGCGGCTCTCATTGCCTTCTTTACTTTGTGACACAGGTCAAACTAGCTCTTTTAGTGGTAAAGGATGCCTTCTCCGGATATATATCAACGGGCGGTTGTGGTTCTGATAAAATGTTGGTGCGGGTGGATGACGACTTTAGTGATGTGGTTGCGGATGATATAATTGCCTATCCGCGCATCTGTAGTGTACAGTAAACATGTATTTCTGGAGTTTTTGGTTACTAAAGTACGAATGGGATTCATATGGATCATTCAATGTAGTCCAAGTTTCCCACCATGGAAAAGTAAACTTTGTTGTGTAAGAAGTTCACGCAAACCATCAGAGAATTGTTTTGTGTCAACAATCGTCGTATGAGGTCTGCAGAGACGGCCCCTACGAAACCTAAAGAGAGCGTTCCCTAAACAAACATGATAATACCACTTCATGAGCTCTTATGAGCGCAAAGGATGCTCCAGCAGGCTCATTTACATCGGTCTTGCTCTAAGGCACTGATGACTATTTATGAAGATGACTCCTTAAAGCGTCTGGTAGCCGTGTAGGGAGGGGAGGGCGGTAAGGGGATTTAGCCTGCAGGTGCTCACCACCCCAACACCGTCATCACTATCAACCACCTCCTGAAGACATGCACAAACTGGTCACAACAATAAATACACCTGCACAACCTAATGAGCTCTAAAACAAGAGCAGTCATTTAAATGTCAATTTAACGCAATTTTGATACTTTATGGATTACCGTATTTCCTTGAATTGCGGCCGGGGCGCTAATTAACTTAAAACCTCTTCTCACTCCTGCGCTTACCAAAGGCATGCGGTAAAAGTAAGCATGCGCTAATTATTTTAAAACCTCTTCTCACTCCGGCACTTACCAAAGGTATGCAGTCAAAATTTGAGTGTGATGTAAACTTGGACCTTAAATCCTACTGAATAGCTCTTAATCTTCTTCCTTTTATGCGATTTCAAATTACCGGTATTGAAATCAGCCTCCTGCATTTTGAAAATGATGACAGGGGAAGTGTCACTTGTGACGTCACGAGTTTGACCAGGCGGTAATACTAAGCATGCGCTAATTATTTTGGGAAGCGAGTTAGAATTCAAGGCAGGCGCATACTATATGCCCTGCGGCAATTCAAGGAAATACGGTATGTACAATAAATGAATGTATCATCAATAGACCAATATTAGGTACTGCACAGAGCAGAAGTCTGCAATAAATTGATGAACGTGGACGTTAAACAAGTTGAAAAACTTATTTGGGTGTTACCATTTAGTGGTCAATTGTACGGAATATGTACTGTTTTGTGCAATCTACTAATTAACGTCTCAATCAAACAATCAAAGTATTTAACAGTGGTCCTCCATTTGTCAGTTAGCAATTAATGCACAATTCACCGGCTAGCAATTAGTACGTTAGTTGCCAGCTGGCGATTAGTGTGCAATTCACCAGCTAACTAATTGCAGCACAATACTGTTATTATTTGTATATTATTAGTATTGCACAATAACAAGGTACACTATATTGCCAAAAATATTTTTGGCCACCCATCCTAATGATCAGAATCAGATGACAGAGTCTGGTGTGGATGAACTTGACTGGCCTGCACATAGTCCTGACCTGAACCCGATAAAACACCTTTGGGATGAATAAGAATAGAGACTGAGAGCCGGGTCTTCTTGACCTACATCAGTTTGTGACTTCACCAATGCGCTTTCGGAAGAATAGTGGAAAATTCCTATGAACACACTCTGCAACCTTGTGGACAGCCTTCCCAGAAGATTTGAAGTTGTAATAGCTGCAAAAGGTGGACCGGCATCATATTAGACCCTATGAGTTGGAAATGGGGTGGCACTTCAAGTTTATATGTGAGTCAAGGCAGGTGGCCAAATACTTTTGGCGATATAGTGTATCTTTAGGACCATTTTAATGTAAAATACAATCACAACTTCATACAAGATGTGTAAGAAGGAGCTCCTACATTTTGCTAATTCAAGCAAGTTTGGTTAAAAAAACATGGCTGCCATCAGCAAAACTTATTCTAAAACTTTGAGGATATTTGTATTATTTGTAGAAAATGCTAGCAATTTCTTACACAGCATTTTGACCCCAAATGATAAAATGTAATTTTTAGTCACATGAATCAACAATACGTTGATTAAATAACAGTTGTGGAGGGTCATATGGGAGAACATTAATTAACAAATCTTTAAATAATTACTTAAATGTGTCGTTAAATAACTATAATTGGAATTTAATACATAAGCGTTATTAAATGTGCCATTTTTATTTAATGTAGCAGTATATTTAATTAATTAGTTTTGTATTTAATTAATTATGTAATACATTATTAAATTATTTATATATCTCATGCTTTAATAATAATTTTATGACGAAATTCTTTGATTTTATGATTGAATGATTATTTCATTAACTTCTGCATCAGCGCTTTACCAAATCATTCTATTATCAGTATTAGAATTACTATATGATAAATAATGAATGTACTTTTAAATAAAATAAAAAAATTACACATTAAAGGCCTACTGAAACCCACTACTACCAACCACGCAGTCTGATAGTTTATATATCAATGATGAAATATTAACATTGCAACACATGCCAATAAGGCCTTTTTAGTTTACTAAATTGCAATTTTACATTTCCCGCGAAGTGTCCTGTTGAAAACACCGCGTAATGATGACGTGTACGCGTGACGTCACGGACTGTTAGGAAATATTAGCGCTGCACACACACACACAGCTAAAAGTTGTCTGTTTTAACCGCATAATTACACAGTATTCTGGACATCTGTGTTGCTGAATCTTTTGCAGTTTGTTCAATTAATATTGGAGAAGTCAAAGTAGAAAGATGGAGTTGGGAAGCTTTAGCCTTTAACCACACAAACACACGGTGATTCCTTGTTTAAAATTCCCGGAGGTGAAGCTTTCCTATGGATCAGAGCGGTCAAGCGAACATGGATACCGACCAAATGTCAACCAGCAGTTTTCGGTGAGAAAATTGTGGTAAAAAGTCGCCACTTACCGGAGATCAGCTGAGCTTGTGCCGTCCATACAGCTGCCGTCGACTTCCATCAGACACAGGCCTCAAGACACTAGTGGACACACCCTTCCGACTATCAGGTACTATTAAACTCACTAAAACACTAGCAACACAATAGAAAGATAAGAGATTTCCCAGAATGATCCTAGTAAATGTGTCTAAAAACATCTGAATCGCTCCCAATGCAATCGCCTTTTTTTTTTCCCTAGTCCGCCGCTATCAATATCCTCAAACACGAATCTTTCATCCTCGCTCAAATTAATGGGGAAATTGTCGTTTTCGCGGTCCGAATAGCTCTTTTTGTTGGAGGCTCCCATTAAAAACAATGTGAGGATGTGAGGAGCCCTCACACCGGTGACGTCATCGTCTGCGACTTCCGGTAAAGGCAGGGCTTTTCTGTTAGCGACCAACAGTTGCGAACTTTATCGTCGATGTTCTCTACTAAATCCTTTCAGCTAAAATATGGCAATATCGCGAAATGATCAAGTATGACACATAGAATGGACCTGCTATCCCTGTTTAAATAAGAAAATCTCATTTCAGTATGCCTTTGAATAACACTTTTATGTATTTCATTTCAATTATGACACATTTAAGTAATTTTTTAAAACTTTTCATTTTGTCCCATTTTACCACCAACGCAGCATCCAACATTATTACACATATTGATTAATGGATCTCTCCTTTGCAATCGGAGCATGATTATCTTTGCAAACGCCAGGTTTTTGATGCAGAACCTCATTACACTGTGCAGCTGTTCCTAATGTTGTGGACAATGAGTGCAGAAACACAAACACAGCCCCGCAAAAGACTCGATTACGCAAACAAATATGGCAAAACAAAAGAGCAATAGACACTGTGTAATTTCCTCCCTTGTGCACCATTCAGCGCTCCCGTCTCACGGGGGCGCCGCTAGTGCCACTTGAGGTAAACAAACAAATATGTATGAATATTTCATTTTCTCAGAGTACACAAAAGCACAATATGGCGGTGATTATTTATACGGCATCATCACTTATGCATTACTTCATCTGCTTTAATATGCTCTAATCATATGTTGTTGCTTTTGTCATCTCATTTAGACTCTCTGCAGCGTGACTAATTCACCACAACTTTGAAGGTAACATACAACCCGCATGTGCATATTATTGACACCGCACCATTATGCAAAGGTATTTGTTACACTTTGTTTTACCAGTGCTATTTAAACATGCCTCCTTCACGGTGCCCCTGCAGATAATTAATGGCAAGGGAGGATCATTAAAATGTTATCATTGCATAAATCATCTGAAGGTATCGGCGACAGATGGCAGTAAAACCTTGTGCACCAAGACACTTCTCAGCAGCTGATGAAGGGCTTATTATTGTAATCACATTTAATAACCTTACAAGAAGAGAACCATAATGTGGAACCTGTTAGTGGTGAATTTATAATATGCAGCTCACTTAGCACCTCGCTCGGTCTGCTGGAAGTTTCATACCTGCGAGCAGTTAGGGGGAATATGTCATGTGCATTAATTGCAAAAGGTCGGCAGATGAACACCACGTTGGACTCCTGAAAATTATCGTGTTTGATTCCGAATCATCATTTGACAACAACGGAGCACAACATTACTGGAAAACTATATTTCAGTTTAGCCTAGTCCTGTCCCGATACCAATATTTCAGTACTTTTTGAAATAAAGGGGACCACAAAAATTGTCTTTATTGGCTTTATCTGAACAAAAAATCTTAGGGTACATCAAACATATGTTTCTTATTGGCTGTTTGTCCTTAAATACTAAATAAGTACTGAACAAACAAGACAACTTGTCTTTTATTAGTAAGTAAGCAAACAAAGGCTCCTCATTTAGTCTGCTGACATATGCAGTAACATATTGTGTAATTTATCATTCTATTATTTCGTCAAAATTATTAAGGACAAGTGGTAGAAAATGAATTATTAATTTACTTGTTCTTAAACGGTTAATATCTGCTTACCTGACTATATTATACACCTTGCTAGCACTGATATAGTCAGGATGAGTCATGGATGCAAAGGATTCTGGGTATTTGTTGTGTTGCGTTTATGTTGTGTTACTGTGAAGATGTTCTCCCGAAATGTGTTTGTCAATCTTGTTTGGTGTGGGTTCACAGTGTGGCGCATATTAGTCAGAGTGTTAAAGTTGTTTATATCACAACCTTCATTGGACTCCTGGAAATTATCATGTTTGATTCTGAATCATCATTTGACAACAACAGAGCACAACATTACTGGAAAACTATATTTCAGTTTAGCCTAGTCTTGTCCCGAGACCAATATTTTGGTACCGGTACCAAAATGTATTTCGGTACTTTTTGAAATAAAGGGGACCACAAAAATTGTCTTTATTTGAACAAAAAAATCTTAGGGTACATCAAACATATGTTTCTTATTGGAAGTTTGTCCTTAAATAAAGTACTGAACAAACAAGACAACTTGTCTTTTATTAGTAAGTAAGCAAACAAAGGCTCCTCATTTAGCTGCTGACATTTGCAGTAACATATTGTGTCATTTATCATTCCATTATTTCGTCAAAATTATTAAGGACAAGTGGTAAAAAATGAATTATTAATCTACTTGTTCATATACGGTTAATATCTGCTTACCTGACTATATTATACACCCTGCTAGCACCGATATAGTCAGGAAGAGTCATGGATGCAAAGGATTCTGGGTATTTGTTGTGTTAATGTTGTGATTTTGGACACTTCCGTTCCTTAGTTTGAGCACTTCCTGTTTATCTGGTCTCCATGGTTTCACATTGGTTCCACCTGCCCTTGTTTCGACGCACACCTGTTTTTCATTCATTGCTTTAGTATTTAGTCCTGCCTGCTACCTCAGTTCCTTCTGGTTGGTTTGTTTGCTACTTGCAACACGCACATTGGTTTTTCTTTTTGTAGTCACTATTGCTAAGTCTCGCCTTAGCTTCGCGTGCGCTCTGCACGTCTATTCCTGTACTCTGCTCTCGTTGCTAATTATTAGCCTAGCTCTCCGTGCGTTCGGCACGCCTTTTCTTTGTATTTTGTACCAGTGTTATTTTATGTTTTGTATTAAATCTAATCTTACCTGCAACTTCTGCCTGTCTTGGTCCTCTTGCATCCCTGGGGTAGCAACACGCATCCACCATGCCTCGCCATCGTATCAGTTGCGTTACTGTGAGGATGTTCTCCCAAAATGTGTTTGTCATTCTTGTTTGGTGTGGGTTCACAGTGGGGCGCATATTAGTAAGAGTGTTAAAGTTGTTTATATCACAACCTTCAGTGTAATCTGTATGGCTGTTGACCAAGTATGCCTTGCAATCTCGTACGTGTGACGATAGAAGCACCGAAATGTATGCGTCTGCCGGCACGCAGATAGCATGGTGTAAAGGCGGCCGTGATAACATGGTGTAGAGGACGTTAAAAGTAAAGCCATTACGGCACCCCCTTAATGTTGTAGTACAAATGAAAATCTGAGAATGTTAGCACCGAGTGATGTCCGGGAGAGGCACCAAAATCCGGAAACCCCCCGAAATAATCGGGAGGGGTGTCGGCGATTATGCAGCTGAGCCACATCAGAGTGGGCAAAGAGCCGCAGGTTGCCGACCCCTGGTGTAGAGCCACCAATGGCGTTTGTTTACATTTTGACGCCGGTAAGTTACGGTGTGTAGTGAAGCATGTTTAGCTATTCCTCGTCCTGCGGGGATGATAATTTTTAGAAACTTACTTTATTTGTCGCCAAGGAGACGAGGATTAGTGATTTGCAAGTAGCTAAAACACTGTCTACTGCGGATGGATGTTAGCTGTTAGCTAGCTAGCATTGTATTAAAGCACCTCTTCCTGAGGGCGTTTCAGTGTTCGTCAGTTTTTAAGCCAAAATGTGTCCGTTCTCCCTTTTCTGTCTCCATACTGTGCCTGCTTGTAAGTAGTCTGTGATTGTGTGCCGCCGAACATTCTTCCTCTGTTTGTAAACCAGCAATGTCACAACGTAACTTTGACACAGTACTTAGTATCATTACAGTGGATGTTAGGTGTAGATGCAACAAAGGCGTTTGTTTATTTTGTAGCGTTTCTGGAAGAGTTAGTGCTGTTGCGGTCCAAATTCTCTCCCAAAATGTGTTTGTCATTGTTGCTTAGTGTGGTTTCACAATATAGCACAGGTTTGACAGTTTCGGCGTTGTTGCTACGGGCACCCTGAGTGTGACATGTATGGCTGTTGACTAAGTGTGCTTTTCATTCACTTGTGTGTGGTGTGTTCGAAGTCAAAATAATAAATTGTAAATGAACAGACAGTGAAATCTAGATCATTTTTTCAATGTCCCATTTCAGTCTACACACATTGTCTGTATATAAGTACTTCGTGATTGACACGTGACGACGGGGATTCGGTACTAAGGTACTTTTTAGAGACGGTATATTTCCGGAGACTAAAAGCTGCACCGGCTGCTCTGGTGCACTGACATCCAATGCTGCACTGCAAAGTGAGCTATGAAATCTGTATATACACACTTTATGTGGTTAGTCTGTGTTCATTCATCATACAGCACAACCTCCAAAATACAACGGCCCAAAAGTGGTCCACTTTGGCCCAGTCCAACCCGTCGCATAAACATTCTATGCACGCCACATTATCATGTCTTGGCCTTTTGAAAATATTGTTTTCCTTTCATTTAAATTGGATACCATTGAAGTTCACACAAAATCAATTTTGCTGTCAAAGTGCAATAGTAAGGTTGTTTGGGCAAGTGCAAGATTGCAAAAACTCAACACAAACACTTGACTATTCACTCAACACAGATGTCTTAACACCATCAAAGCTCACTGTGGGGAGGCGTGGCCGGTAGACCGACAACGAGGCAGGGCGCGCCGGTATCGACGGCGTAAATCATATCAGGTGCGTGAATCACCCACCTGGGCACAATCAGATAATCTCCTCGCACTGTATAAAAGGGCGGCAGCCGTGAACGACGGGAAAAGAGAGAGTTGGAGAGTCCGAAGCAGACGCAGAGCGCAAGAGACCGAAAGCCAGAAGGAGACGACGACGTGGTGCTGAAAAGTAGACGGCAAAGCGAGGTGGAGCTGAAAAGCGACCCGAAGCAAGAAAACGCAGCTTCTATTGAAAGAATAAAGGAAAGTCAAAACGTGTTCGCAGTAATGTCCATATTTGGTGGTCCATGGAACCCGCACGACACGAGGCTGTCACACTCACATTTGTACATTCACACACAGAACCAACATTTGGGAACCAGGATGAGATGATAGAAGAAAGGTATGTATATATTGTATTTTCTGGACCATATGGCCCACCGGGTTATAAGGGGCACTGCCGATGAGCAGGTCTATTCAGGTCTTTTTTTATACAAAAGGCACACCGTTTTTTCAGGCGCATTAAAGGGATCATATGATTTTTTTTCAAAATTGATAGCACTTCTTTGTGGTCTACATATCATGTATTGGTGGTTCTTTGGTAAAAATGTTGCATTGATTATGTTTTACAGACCATCTTCAAGTTGCTTTCTAACAGTCGCTTCAGGACGCGTCGTTTTGTGGCCGGTCTTATTTACGTGGCTCACCTTTGACAGCGTCTTCTCCCCGTCATCTTTGTTGTAGCGGTGTAGCGTGCAAGGACGGGAGTGGAAGAATTGTCAAGAGATGGAGCTAACTGTTTTAATGACATTCAGACTTTACTTAAATCAACAACGGAGCAGCATCTCCTCGTCCGTGGCTCACTAGTGCAACAACGCCGTGAAAAAACGTCCGATCGGAACTCTGTAATAACTAAAGTTCCGTGGGTGAATTATGTAAACTGACTACACTGGTAGTTTTTAGCGCTTACCATAGCGAGATATAAGTTAGAACTTTACGCTACTTTATATTACAAATGAAAAAGAAGAAGCTTATCGTCTACGGTATCAGCACAGACTACAAATTTTGCGCGAATTTTCAGGACTTATGCAGATCCAAATAAACATCAGCAGGTACCAGAAGGTAAGAAAAGTTGGTTTTGCATAATATTGTGAAACAAAACGCCAGATAACATGTCAGTTAATGAGTGCCATTTTGCGGTCCTTATACACACACACCATAGTAATACTTGCATCTCTGACAACGGTAGCAGTAATGGGCGGACAATCCATCAACTAGTGCAGCTTTAAAATCATACTAAAACATTTTGACAGATTTTTGAGTGCCGTGTGTAAAGTTCTGTATTTTCAATGAAACATTTATAACCTCTAAAGGCTTAGTGGCCACATGCGTGGACAGCACCTTTTAGCTCTTATTTCCAAAATTGTGAACACTACTGAATTGGGGTCTTATGACCGCTTATGTGGACACTTATACTGCCATCTGATGGTGTCAGAAGAGTATAACATACAATTGAATTTGAAAAAAAAAGTGTAAAAATAGGAATAAGCATGTCACTAAATATGAAGTACACATTTGTTACTTATGAACTAAGTATATCACATGAAAATATGATTTTTTGTTTTTATTCTAACTAGGGTCCAATAAGCCCAAATAGCAAAGAGAAATAAATAAAGCATGTAAACAAATAGCTTGGGCCTTAAGAGTTTTGGTATTGTCTACTGGCGTCCCATTGCAGTCTGCACGTATCTCTTATGTGTGACTACCATCTACTGGTCACACTTTTAACACCGTGTACAAAATAAAATTGCTTCGAGGTCGGTAATCACAACCAGAATTATTCCCTACATTAGGCACATCTGGTTATAAGGCGCACTGTCAATTTTTGATAAAATGAAAGGATTTTAAGTGCGCCTTATAGTCCGAAATATATGATAATACATCATTAGTGGCAGCTTCGGATTAAGTTGCGTTTAAGTTTCACTTTTATATCTGCTAGCACATAACTGTGGTGCGTCCAAGGAACCTTGATTGAAGTTTGAAACAAAGGTGTCATTAGTTGTTAAAGACAATGGAGGTTTAGCACCCAGTTGATGTACTACAGTAATGATTAGAATTATGAAAATGATGTACAAGCACCTGGGGATAGGTTGATTGGCAACACTAAATTGGCCCTAGTGTGTGAATGTGAGTGTGAATGTTGTCTGTCTATCTGTGTTGGCCCTGCGATGAGTTGGAGACTTGTCCATGGTGTACGCCGCCTTCCGCCCGAATGCAGCTGAGACAGGCTCCAGCGCCCCCCGCGACTCCAAAAAGGGACAAGCAGTAGAAAATGGATGGGTGTATAACTATGATAATTATTATTCACTCATAACCCTACATGATTTAGATCATCACAAAAACACCTTATTCAGTTTGTTTCTATTAAAATACTGGAGACATTAAAAGATACATACTCCATGTAAAAACTTTCAACCAAATTAAGCCTATCATTTTTTTTTTTCAGTGCATGCAAATATACTGAGTGTATGTATGTTGTAAGGCAGGGGTCACCAACCTTTTTGAAACCAAGAGCTACTTCTTGGGTACTGATTAATGCAAAGGGCTACCAGTTTGATACACACTTAAATAAATTGCCAGAAATAGCCAATTTGCTCAAT
The DNA here is from genome assembly GCF_033978795.1 of Nerophis ophidion. NCBI lineage: Eukaryota > Metazoa > Chordata > Actinopteri > Syngnathiformes > Syngnathidae > Nerophis > Nerophis ophidion. The sequence goes on from NC_084619.1 coordinate 13,932,541, forward strand.
TTACCTTTAATAAATAAATCTATATATATAAAAAAATGGGTATTTACGTCTGTCATTCCGTTGTACATTTTTTTTCCTTTTATGGAAGGTTTTTTGTAGAGAATAAATGATGAAAAAAACACTTAATTGAACGGTTTAAAAGGGGAGAAAACACGACAAAAATGAAAATTAAATTTTGAAACATAGTTTATCTTTAATTTCGACTCTTTAAAATTCAAAATTCAACCGAAAAAAAGAAGAAGAAAAACTAGCTAATTTGAATATTTTTGAAAAAAATAAAAAAAATTATTTATGGAACATCATTAGTAATTTTTCCTGATTAAGATTAATTTGAGAATTTTGATGACATGTTTTAAATAGGTTAAAATCCAATCTGCACTTTGTTAGAATATATAACAAATTGGAACAAGCTATATTTCTAACAGAGACAAATCATTATTTCTTCTAGATTTTCCGGAACAAAAATTTTCTAAGAAATTCAAAAGACTTTGAAATAAGATTTAAAATTTATTCTACAGATTTTCTAGATTTGCCAGAATATTTTTGGGGGAATTTTAATTACAAGTTTGAAGAAATATTTCACAAATATTCTTCTTCGAAAAAACAAGCTAAAATGAAAAATTAAATAAAAATGTTTTTTTTTGTTCTTTACAATAAAATAAATTAATTTACTTGAACATTGATTTAAATTGTCAGGAAAGAAGAGGAAGGAATTTAAAAGGTAAAAAGGTATATGTGTTTAAAAATCCTAAAATAATTAATAATTAATTTTAAGTTTGTATTTTTCACTGAAATTGTCTTTCTGAAAGGTATAGTAAGCAAAGTAAAAAAATAAATGAATTTATTTAAACAAGTGAAGACCAAGTCTTTAAAATATTTTCTTGGATTTCCAAATTCTATTTGAGTTTTGTCTCTCTTAGAATTAAAAATGTCGAGCAAAGCGAGACCAGCTTGCTAGTAAATAAGTAAAATTAAAAAAATAGAGGAAGCTCAATGGTAAGTGCTGCTATTTGAGCTATTTTTAGAACAGGCCAGCGAGCGACTCATCTGGTCCTTACGGGCAACTTGGTGCCCGCGGGCAACGCGTTGGTGACCCTTGGTTTAAGTGGGGCCCTTTAGGTGTATAATAATAAGGAATAAGCAATGTTAAAGACCAAAAAGGGGCTAAAAACTAAATCTTGTTTAGAACCGCACAAAGTCCGCTTTGGACCAACATTTTCTGAAAATGGGCCTCCAAAGCCATTTATTTTTTATTGCTCCGCATACATTAAAGAGCGTATCATCAAAGACTGCAGCCTGAGGCAAAGCTACACCAAAATATAGCAAAACATTACAGTTCAGTTATCAACACCCAACATTGCTGGTTGTAAAACATCGACAAGAAAGACCTGAAGCAGACTCCAGTGCATTCGGCAAGATGCTTAAAGGCACACTCGTGTGGACATGAACTAGTCCTTGGGATGAAATGTAACAGGGGATCATGTAACAGTCCATTAAACGTGACATGACCTCTGAACTCGACTACAAAAAACACGTTCCAAAAGAGTGGAAGCACAGTTTCAAACATGCAACGACTTCGGAGCACGTTTGATTGAAAATGTCATGGAGCATTTTGCTTAACTAAAATAAACATATTTCTCCAATAATCATCAATGATTAAAGCCTTTTGGAGAATCCTAAGGATGGCTTCTGTCAATTGTTGTAGACTAAAAAGGTAATCAATTGTCTTCTTCTAATTACAGCTCCACATTGCAAAAGGAATGATCCGGCCATTATTCAACTGGGACACTAATTACACTACTCATTACTTCATTTCTGACTTTCCTATAATCAGCGATTCTAGTGGGATTTTCTGTGTGGGTCTCTGTGCTCATCCGGTCCAGTCATTTTCTGATCAAGGTCCTACATTTGTCAGCTTAGTTTTTGTCAAGATGGGGGGGGTCGCATCTTACTGCGGGGTCATTCTCCCAGGAAGGCAGACGGACTACTCGGGACATGGCGTTTTGGTAAAAACATGATTTAATTTGAACTACAAAAAGTTACAAACAAAAAGCGCTCACAGCGGAGGCACAACTTGGGCTAAGGAACAAAACTAACGCATAATAAACAGACTATGAACATAAATCAAACAAAACTTACTTGGCATGGCATGAAGCAGGAAACTATGGCAAGGCAGGAATATTTTGTCCACTAAAGACGCCGAGATCATTATCCATGCGTTTGTTACGTCTCGTCTCGATTACTGTAACGTATTATTTTCGGGTCTCCCCATGTCTAGCATTAAAAGATTACAGTTGGTACAAAATGCGGCTGCTAGACTTTTGACAAGAACAAGAAAGTTTGATCACATTACGCCTGTACTGGCTCACCTGCACTGGCTTCCTGTGCACTTAAGATGTGACTTTAAGGTTTTACTACTTACGTATAAAATACTACACGGTCTAGCTCCAGCCTATCTTGCCGATTGTATTGTACCATATGTCCCGGCAAGAAATCTGCGTTCAAAGGACTCCGGCTTATTAGTGATTCCTAGAGCCAAAAAAAAGTCTGCGGGCTATAGAGCGTTTTCCGTTCGGGCTCCAGTACTCTGGAATGCCCTCCCGGTAACAGTTCGAGATGCTACCTCAGTAGAAGCATTTAAGTCTCACCTTAAAACTCATCTGTATACTCTAGCCTTTAAATAGACCTCCTTTTTAGACCAGTTGATCTGCCGCTTCTTTTCTTTCTCCTATGTCCCCCCCTCCCTTGTGGAGGGGGTCCGGTCCGATGACCATGGATGAAGTACTGGCTGTCCAGAGTCGAGACCCAGGATGGACCGCTCGTCGGGACCCAGGATGGACCGCTCGCCTGTATCGGTTGGGGACATCTCTACGCTGCTGATCCGCTTGAGATGGTTTCCTGTGGACGGGACTCTCGCTGCTGTCTTGGATCCGCTTGAACTGAACTCTCGCGGCTGTGTTGGAGCCACTATGGATTGAACTTTCACAGTATCATGTTGGACCCGCTCGACATCCATTGCTTTCGGTCCCCTAGAGGGGGGGTTGCCCACATCTGAGGTCCTCTCCAAGGTTTCTCATAGTCAGCATTGTCACTGGCGTCCCACTGGATGTGAATTCTCCCTGCCCACTGGGTGTGAGTTTTCCTTGCCCTTTTGTGGGTTCTTCCGAGGATGTTGTAGTCGTAATGATTTGTGCAGTCCTTTGAGACATTTGTGATTTGGGGCTATATAAATAAACATCGATTGATTGATTGATTGAATAAAGTCAACACAGAGCAAGAAAAGATCACATTGATGCCAGGCCGACCGACAGAAAAAGACACGCTTAAAGGCCTACTGAAATGAGATTTTCTTATTTAAACGGGATTAGCAGGTCCATTCTATGTGTCATATTTGATCATTTCGCGATATTGCCATATTTTTGCTGAAAGGATTTAGTAGAGAAAATCGACGATAAAGTTTGCCACCTTTGGTACTTCCGGAAAAAGCCTCTTTTATCGGAAGTCGCAAGTGTGGGGGCTCCTCAGATATTCCCATTCATTTTAATGAGAGCCTCCAACAAAAAGTGCTATTCGGACCGAGAAAACGACAATTTCCCCATTAATTTGAGCGAGGATGAAAGATTTGTGTTTGAGGATATTGATAGCGACGGACTAGAAAAACAAAAACAAAAACGCATAGCATTAGGACGTATTCCGATGTTTTTAAAAACATTTACTAGGATAATTCTGGGAAATCCCTTATCTTTCTATTGTGTTGCTAGTGTTTTAGTGAGTTTAACTGTACCTGATAGTCGGAAGTGTACGTCCACGGCCGGCCGGGTGTTGACGCGCAGTGTCTCGGGGACGTCGACGGTAAGTGGCAACTTTTCAACCTTGTTTGCATACTACTAAAAGACAAGTTGTCTTGTATGTTCACTATTTTATTTAAGGACAAACTTGCAATAAGAAACATATGTTTAATGTGCCATAAGATTTGTTTGTCTAAATAAAGCCAATAATGCAATCTTTTGTGGTCCCCTTTATTTAGAAAACGAAATACCGGTACCAAAATATTGTTATCGGGACAACACTAGACAGCAATGGTGCTCACATCAATATTCACTATTTTAGACCTTTTTACTGACTTGTACTCACTTGTCTGTAGACAATTGTAGTAAGTGTAGTGTGTTGAGTCATACTCCCTTTCAAGTCGTACATTGACTACTCTGAAGTTTTTGTTATACGCCATTTTTAATGTATGTCTCTTGACATATATACTGTAAAAAGTACTGTGAGAGGTGTATTCAAATTGTGTTAGACAGTTTGCTACAAACAGTAAATATTTAGTCTATTCTAATACAAACACTCCAATACCACTAAATCAACACTGTACAACCCGAGTGTGCGCTGTGTACAGGTCAAAATGATATCATTACCCAGAATGCATTGCTGCGTAACCGTCAGTCAGAATGGTGGAAGGAGTACCCATTATATTGTCCAATATGGTTGAAACTTATGAATGCCTTAAAGCAGTGGTCCCCAACCTTTTTGTATCCGCTTAAAAATGTAATTCTTTTTTTCTTTGTCATGAAAAAGGGACGTTTTAGTCATGAAAAAGGGAGGTTTTTGTGGTTGGTGCACTAATTGTAAGTCTATATTGTGTTATTTATGTTGATTTACTTTTTTGGCCTTTGGGAATCACTAATACGCCGGAGTCCTTTAAACGCAGATTTCTTGCCGGGACATATGGTACAATACAATCGGCAAGATAGGATGGAGCTAGACCGTGTAGTATTTTATACGTAAGTAGTAAAACCTTAAAGTCACATCTTAAGTGCACAGGAAGCCAGTGCAGGTGAGCCAGTACAGGTGTCCTCTCCAAGGTTCTCATAGTCATCATTGTCACCGACGTCCCACTGGGTCATTATTGTCACCGATGTCCCACTGGGTGTGAGTTTTCCTTGCCCTTATGTGGGCCTACCGAGGATGTCGTAGTGGTTTGTGCAGCCCTTTGAGACACTAGTGATTCAGGGCTATATAAGCAAACATTGATTGATTGATTGATTGATTTAATAAAAAAATAAAAAAATGAATAAAAAATTATTCTGCGGCCCGGTGGTTGGGGACCACTGCCTTAAAGCAAGGGTGTCAAACTCAAATACAGAGTGGGCCAAAATTTAAAACTGAACAAAGCTGCGGACCTAGGTTGTACAAAATTAACCTTTTAAAAAATGTAATAGAGAGCCAACCAAGTTTTGCGTTGAATATTGGACAAGCGATGCTTATGTAACTTTAATAGTGACATGCAAAATCGAGTTCCAAAATAATAATAATATTATTTAAAAAATATCTATGGCATCCATTCATCCATCCATTTTCTAGCGCTTGTCCCTAACTTTGAATGCCTCTTTTCTATTTGCAGCCTTCTGAGGTAAATATCAAAATAAACTTTTTCCACAGGCTAATAATACATTTGAAATTATAATAATAATGAATGAATCAAACATTCAAGCCGTGGAGTAGCAAGAGAAAGTGCATGAATAAATCGGTAATTATTGCTCAGTTTGCTACACTGATTTGGTTTAACTCTGAATATGGAACAAGCAACGCTTATATACCTTAATAGTGCAAAATCAACTTTCAAAAAACGTAAAAAAACATCAATGGTATATTAAATAGAATTTAAAAAAAAATTACTCTTTCATATTTGCAGCTTTCTGGGGTAAATATCAACACTAACTTTTGGGTTTGGTGGTCCCGAAATAGTTAGTGCTGCAAAAGGTTCTGGGTGTTTGTTCTGTTGTTTTTATGTTAGAAGGGGGCGGGGGAGGTTGCCCACATATGCACTAAATGGAGCAAACCATTGTGGATATTATCACAGAAAGAAATACCCCAACTGCCATTTCTCTGAACGGAGACAAAAAAAAAAAAAACGTGGCATATATTTGAATAATGACAGCTGCCAAGAAGCTGTGACATGGAGGGAAATGTTATTGTGCAGATTGCCTTGTGTCGTGCATGCTGATCTTGGACTGGGCGCGCATATAAATCCATCCACAGCGATTGTTGAACGCAGTTTTCAAATGCAGAAGTCCACCACTTGAAAAAAAAAAACAACCTAAAACTGTACAGGAAAAGTGAAAAGCAAACATGTTCTCGGTCAAGGAAAAATGACACGACTCCACGTTGTGCAATAATATAGCAGAGCATATTATTGCAGCATTTTCTGTTGCAGCTCTAGTGTTGACAAGAAAATGACACATTTTCAGGAAACGGTCGAAAAAAAACAAATTTGCTATTTATGGTTAGTGTGCACTTTTTAAATCAGTGTGTCTGTTGAAATACAAAATGTACAGTTGTCACAATTTCATTGAGAATTTGCTATAGTTAGTGTACAGTATTTTTCCGACTATAAGTTGCAGTTTTTTTCATAGTTTGGCCGGGGGTGCGACTTATACTCAGGAGCGACTTATGTGTGAAATGATTAACACATTACCGTAAAATATCAAATAATATTATTTAGCTCATTCACATAAGAGACTAGACGTATAAGATTACATGGGATTTATCGATTAGGAATGACAGATTGTTTGGTAAACGTACATCATGTTCTATGTCACGCTTGCCACTGACAGTTTGTTTGTGTTTTACTTTTTCCTCTGTGTGTTTAGTATTTCCTGTCCTTAGTTCCTGTCAGCACTCTTATTTTGGTTCAGCTTCCTGTTTGTCTCCCTGAGTGCTTTGTTTCCCCGAAGCTGCGGCTGATTGGCACCTGGCCACACCTGGTGTCAATCAGCATGCTCCTATTTGTACCTGCTTAGTCTTCCAGTCAGGGCTGGATTATTGATTTGTCGATGTCACTTCTTGTCGCTCTTGTCATGTTCTATCGCTCCTGTCGTGTCGTACCTTGCATCGTAGCAGTAAGATATATTCTTTTGATGTTTGTAGCTTACTGTTTTTTGTTTCCTGCTTCCAGTTTATTCTTTCATTTTACAAGTGTAACTTCTGTTTCCTGCTAGAAACCTGTTAGCTTCCACGCTAGGCCTTTTGTTTGTTATCCGCCCACGTGTGCGCTTTTTGTTTGAACCCTTTGTTTGTTTTTGTCTTAGTATTTTAATTAAACCATGTTTTCTCACTCCATGCCTGCCTCCATCCCTGCATCTTGGGGTTCGTCTACAACAAACTTTGACATTCTATATGTTATAGTTATTTGAATGAATCTTACCACAATATGTTACGTTAACATACCAGGCACCTTCTCAGTTGGTTATTTATGCGTCATACAACATGCACTTATTCAGCCTGTTGTTCACTATTCTTTATTTATTTTAAATTGCCTTTCAAATGTCTATTTTTGGTGTTGGGTTTTATCAAATAAATTTCCCCCCAAAAATGCGACTTATACCCCAGTGCAACTTATATATATTTTTTTCCTTCTTTATAATGCATTTTCGGCAGGTGCGAGCTATACTCCGGAGCGACTTATACTCCGAAAAATACGATACATAAATAAACACCAGCAGTGATGTTATTTTAAATCTAAATATATTTGATGCGAGCTTCCTCTGCATATCTATACAACATGATTTCTTGGAAAAAAAATCAACTGCCATAACATGCTGCTAAATCCTTGACAGAAGAAACAGAATTGCCGAAGAGGTTTAGTGTGAAAAACAAACAAACAAAAAGAACTAACACGGGAACTTTAAAAATACTTTTTTCCCACCTGAAGTGTGTTGATACAGTAGACGGAACATTGTAAACATCAGAGCAGGTGCAGCAGCTGTGTCGATCACCCACCAGAGGGCTTTTAATGTCATTTAAATAGACCCTCCAATGTTATTTAATGTGTTGATTTGCACTCATCCTTCCAACTACTTGTGGGAGCAATTATGTCATTATAAAAACTGCAGCACATAACAGCCCAGCATGGATAAACAGCAAAGAAAGTGAAGAGTCATTTTCTTTGCTGTGCTCAATGGGATGTTGATGCATCACACCCTCATTTAAATGACTAAACGAGTTGTTTGCCAGTCATTCTCAAAACGACATATACGACTCCTTATGACTCACAATAATAACAAGCTAAACACACAGTTATGCATGTGTGAACACCCTCAGAAAAACATCTTCTAATGGAACAATAGTTTAGAAATAAAACGTATGCAATTTAGAGGAGTCAGTGTACAGCTTGTATCACAGGATACCTTCGGTTCGATACAGATTTCCCAAACAATATACATTGAAGCAGGGGCGCACTTCAGGTTGGTTCATGTCCCAACAGGCAGTTTTGCTTTAATGCACTATTCCCCGTATATAAAAATGTCTTCTCTGCTTTAAAGGGATCTTAGTTGTCAGATTTTTTTTGTGACGAACCTCGAGATGCAGAAATGGAGGCAGGCATGGAGTGAGAAAACATGGTTTTAATATAAATCACTAAGACAAAAAACAACGAAGGGTACAAACAAAAAGCGCGCACGTGGGCGGATAACAAACAAACAGGCCTAGTGTGGAAGCTAACAGATAAATAGCAGAAAAACAGAAGTCGTACTTGTAATAAGAAAACAAACTTGGAACCCGGAACAAAATACAATAAGCTACAAACAACTATCGAATATAGCTTACCGCATATGATACGACACGACAGGTAGCAACGACATCAACAAGACAACAATCCAGCACTGACTGGAGGAACAAAGCAGGTAAAATAGGAGCTGGCTGATTGACATCAGGTGTGGCCAGGTGCCAATCAGCCACATCTGAGGGGAAACAAAGCACTCAGGGAGACAAACAGGAAGCTGAACCAAAATAAGAGTGCTGAAAGGAACTAAGGACAGGAAATACTAAACACACAGAGGAGAAACTAAAACACAAACTGTCAATGGCAAGCCTGACAATAGTTGACTGAACACAAATATAAACACCATTTTTCACAAGTTGAACTCAAAGAACCAAAACTTTTACTATACACACAAATATTGTTCACAAATCTGTCTAAATCTGTGTTAATGAGTATTTCTTCTTCGCCAAGATAATCTATCCCACAACACAAGTGCGGCATATCAAGATGCTGATTAAACAGCACGATTATTGCACAGGTATGCCTTAGGCTGCCGAAAAATAAAAGGCCCTTCTGAAATGGGCTGTTTATCACACAGCACAATGCCACAGATGTCGCAAGTTTTGAGGGAGGATGCAGTTGGCATGCTGATTGCAGGAATGTCCGCCAGGGCTGCTGCCCGTGAATTGAATGTTCATTTCTCTACCATAAACAGCTTTTCAGAAAATTTGGCAGTACATCCAACCGATCTTATTTTAATTTATTTTTTTATTTATTTTTACAGCACACCACATGAAACTACACCAACCCTGCAGCTCCACATCCAGCAGGTGCACCTCCAAGCTCGTTTGAGACCAGCCGCCCGGACAGCTGCTGCAACAATTGGTTTACATAACCAAATATTTTCATAGGCTCTCAGCATAATCAAAAATAAAATTAATATATATTTAATGAGATACAATATTATACATTACACTAATTAGCTTTTTCAACTATGAGGCAAAACTTAGCTTTTAACACTAAATTGGCCCTCGTGTGTGAATGTGAGTATGAATGTTGTGTATCTGTATTGGCCCTGCGATGAGGTGGTGACTTGTCCGTTGTTTATCCCGCTTTCTGGCCAAATGCAGCTAAGATGGGCTGCAGCACCCCCGCGACACCGAGAGGGACAAGCGGTAGAAAATGGCTGGATGGATCGACAGTATAATGACCTATCTTTACCTATCTTTAATGCACAAAGTGGCCCCTGCATCATCCTATTATTCTATATGCTACATCTGGCAGACGGGTACTTTTCAGAGGCGGTATAGCACCGAATATGATTCATTGGTATGGCGGTACTATATTAATACCGGTATACCACACAACCCTACTGTGCCCATATCTTAGGCCAGTGGTTCTTAACCAGGGTTCGATCGAACCCTAAGGGTTTGGTGAGTCGGCCTCAGGGGTTCGGCGGAGGTCAAAACACACCCGACTCATCGTGTAAATACAAACTTCTCCCTATCGGCGTATTACGGATACGGCAACAGCTGACTGATTAGCAGGTGTGTATAAGTTGTTGTGAGTTTTTGATTGATTGATTGATACTTTTATTAGTAGATTGCACAGTACAGTAAATATTCCGTACAATTGACCACTAAATGGTAAAACCCGAATACGTTTTTCAACTTGTTTAAGTCGGGGTCCACGTTAATCAATTCATGGTTTATGCACTGTGTTGGTTTTGTTGTTTGAACAAAGTGATGTTCATGCACGGTTCATTTTGTGCACCAGCAAAAAAAAAACATGGTAACACTTTAGTATGGGGAACATATTCACCATTAATATAGGTGCTTATTAACATGCAAATTAGTAACATATTGGCTCTTAAGTAGTCATTAAGTTCTTATTAATGCCTTATTCGGCATGGCCTTATTATAACCCTAACCCTCAAACCCTGACTCTAACCCTAACCAAATAACTCTAAATTAAGTATTTATCACTTAGAATATGTTCCCCTAGTGTCCAAATCAGTGGTCCCCAACCTTTTTGTATCCGCTTAATAATTTGTCCCGCGGCCCGTGGGTGTGGGGTGGGAATCTTTTTTTTTTTTCTCTTTTTTTTTTTTTCTTTTTCATGAAAAAGGGACGTTTTTGTCATGAAAAAGGGAGGTTTTTGTGGTTGGTGCACTAATTGTAAGTGTGTATTGTGTTTTTATGTTGATTTAATAAGAAAAATTTAAAATAAAAAAAATATTTTTAATTTTTTTTAAATAAAAATTTATAAAAAAATATTCTGCGGCCCGGTACCAATTGGGCCATGGCCCGGTACGGGGCCACGGCCCGGTGGTCGGGGACCACTGGTCCAAATAACTATAAATTAAGTCTTTGTTACTTAGAACTCTCAAATGGGGGTACTTATATGCCAAGGGGTACGTGAGATTTTGTTTTAAATATTCTAAAAATAGCAACAATTCAAAAATATAAATAAATATATTTATTGAATAATACTTCAACAAAATATGAATGTAAGTTCATAAACTGTGAAAAAAAATACAACAATGCCATATTCAGTGTTGACAGCCAGATTGTTTGTGGGCATGTTCCATAAATATTGATGTTAAAGATTAATTTTTTGTGAAGAAAAGTTTAGAATTAAGTTGATGAATCCAGATGGATCTCTATTACAATCCCCAAAGAGGGCACTTTAAGTTGATGATTACTTCTATGTGTAGAAATCTGTATTTATAATTGAATCACTTGTTTGTTTTTCAACAAGTTTTTAGTTATTTTTATATATCTTTTTTTCCATATAGTTAAAAAAAGACCACTACAAATGAGCAATATTTTGCCCCGTTATACAATTTAATAAATCAGAAACTGATGACATAGTGCTGTATTTTACTTCTTTATCTGTTTTTTTTCAACCAAAAATGCTTTGCTCTGATTAGGGGGTACTAGAATTAAAAAAATGTTCACAGGGGGTACATCACTGAAAAACGTTTGACAACCACTGGCTTGGAATATGTTCCCCATACTAAAGTGTTACCAAAAACATAGAACTTTGTCGTGAATTTGAAAAAAAAAAACATTTTATTTTTCACTAAAGAAGGGTTCGGTGAATGCACATATGATACTGGTGGGGTTCGATACCTCCAACAAGGTTAAGAACCACTGTCTTAGGCATTGTTCCTTTATACTGCAATAAACACGGTTGCTGAAATGAGCTTTTGCAATGAGTCATTTCTTTATTCACAGTGAAAGCAGTATGAACCCAACTGCATAAAAAACAGATTAATTCTGTGGGGCCAACTGTCATCCAAGAAAAGCAGGTCGTCGCGGCTCAGACATCGCCGCATGATGTCATGTACTCTTTTGCATATGAATGAAAGTGTTCCGCGATCAAGGATAAAACGCAGGCGAGATCTCAGCGGCAAACCCTCTCCCTCGTCTCCTCTCCCCACAGCCTCAGACTGAAACATTGTGATCGCTTCTATCTGGATTAGGCGTGCAAATGCATGCAGATAGGCTTCAACATTTGGGTGAAACAAATCTGCCGCTATACGCCTCGCTCTGTAAGAGATGAATTTCCCGTGTAAACTGATGGATATATTTTCTCTGTAGCGCTTTTAGGAACTTGCACATGTTTACCCTGGGAGATGTTGTTGACAAGCATGCCAAGTTGGCAGAAGTCACACTGCAACATCTGCTTTCTAAGACAAGCGAAGGAAAAATAAACACAGTGGAACTTGTCAAACTGTTTCTCTTTTAAGTTAAAGGCCTACTGAAACCCACTACTACCGACCACGCAGTCTGATAGTTTATATATCAATGATGAAATATTAACATTGCAACACATGCCAATACGGCCTTTTTAGTTTACTAAATTGCAGTTTTAAATTTCCCGCAAAGTTTCCTGTTGAAAACGTTGCGGAATGATGACGCTTATTGGTTGGAGCGGACATTTTATCACAGAAACACTCACGGCTAAAAGTCGTCTGATTTGATCGCATAATTCCACAGTATTTTGGACATCTGTGTTGCTAAATCTTTTGCAATTTGTTCAATTAATAATGGAGACTATAAAGAAGAATGCTGTTGGTGGAAAGCAGAGTATTGCAGCTGCCTTTAGCAACCAAAACACAGCCGGTGTTTGTTTGTTGTGAAGTGAATTATATATATTATATTTATATAGCGCTTTTCTCTAGTGATTCAAAGCGTTTTACATAGTGAAACCCAATATCTAAGTTACATTTAAACCAGTGTGGGTGGCACTGGGAGCAGGTGGGTAAAGTGTCTTGCCCAAGGACACAACGGCAGTAACTAGTATGGCGGAAGCGGGAATCGAACCTGCAACCCTCAAGTTGCTGGCACGGCCACTCTACCAACCGAGCTGTGCCGCCCCATAGCGTATCACAGAGTGAAACTTTACTATGGAACAGAGCGCTCAAGCGAACATGTTTCTCTACCACATGTCGACCGGCAAGTTTCGGTGAGAAAATTGCGGTAATAAGTCGGCTCTTACCAGAGACATCAGCGGAGCTTGTGTGGTTCTTCCTTTAGTAGCTGTCAAATAGGCGGCTGCGACTTTCTTGGCTCCTTCATGGCTTCCATCAGAGACACTGGCGATCACCAAACCCCTCCGACTTCCAGGTATGACTTTATAATCTCACTAAAACACTAGTAACCCGATAATCAGATAAGGGATTATCCAGAATTATCCTAGTAAATGTGTCCAATAACTCCTACTGCCCTCGCCTTTTTTTTTTTTCTAGTGCTTCACTCTAACTTTCTTCATCCACAAATCTTTCATCCTCGCTCAAATCAATGGGGAAATCGTCACTTTCTCGGTCCGAATCGCCTTTGCTGCTGGTGGCTGTGATTATAAACAATGTAAGGATGTGAGGAGGCCTACAACCCGTGACATCACGCGCACATCGTCTGCTACTTCCGGTACAGGCAAGGCTTTTTATTAGCGACCAAAAGTTGCGAACTTTATCGTCGATGTTCTCTACTAAATCTTTTCAGCAAAAATAGGGCAATATCGCGAAATGATCAAGTATGACACATAGAATGGACCTGCTATCCCCGTTTAAATAACAAAATCTCATTTCAGTAGACCTTTGAAATTTATTTTCGGCATAGGTGTGGCACTTATTTGTTCTCTTTATATATATATATATATTTTTCCTCATTCAGGTTTCCTGTGTAAGGGAAATAAAATATCTCGTACCCACGAGGATTGTACGGTATACCGCTATTAGTATAGTAACACGATACTAATTAATCACTTTCAGTACGATACTGTTCCTGAAACATACCGGTCCCACACCCATCCACGCCCGTGTCGTAGTTACGTCGTGACATTGCTGATTGACGAGCAGAGGAGCATGTTCAGCGGCACACAATCACGGAGTACTTACAAGCAGACACAGTATGTAGATAGAAAAGGGAGAACGGACACATTTTGGCTTAAAAACTGACGATAAAGGTGAACACTGAAACGCCCTCAGGAAGAGGTGCTTTAAGACATGGCTAGCTAGCCAGCGGCTAACATCCATTTGCAGTCGGCAGTGTTTTAGCTACTTCTAAATCACTAATCCTCGCCTCCATGACGACAAATAAAGTAAGTTTCTTACAAGTATCATCCCTGTAGGACGAGGAATAGCTAAACATGCGTCACTACACGCCATAGCTCACCGGCGTCAAAATGTAAACAAACGCCATTGGTGGATCTACACCTAACATCCACTGTAGTGATATCAAGTACAGGCACGTATCTAGTCGATAGTACTACGATTACGTCGATATTTTTTGGCATTACAACATCTTTCATTTTTTTTAATGTATATTATGTTTATAAACTCAGGAAGTATGTTCCTAGACACATGAGGACTTTGAATATGACCAATGTATGATCCTGTAACTACTTGGTATCACATTGATACCCAAATTTGTGGTATCATCCAAAACAGATGTAAATTATCAAACAACAGACGAATACGTGATTATTACATTTTAACAGAAGTGTAAATAGAACATGTTAAAAAAGAAAGTAAGAAGATATTAACAGTAAATGAACAAGCAGATCAATAATTAATTTTCTACCACGTGTCCTTAATAATGTTGACACATTAATATAATTATAAATGACACAATATGTTACTGCATATGCAGAGGTGGGTAGAGTAGCCAGAAATTGTACTCAAGTAAGAGTACCATTACTTTCGAGATTTATTACTCAAGTAAAAGTAAGGAGTAGTCACCCAAATATTTACTTGAGTAAAAGTAAAAAGTATGTTGTGAAAAAACTACTCAAGTACTGAGTAACTGATGAGTAACCTGATTACGGCAACAAATAATGCACAAAAACATAAAAATAGCAATGAGCAAATTCAGAGCCAGGAATATCTCTTAAGCAACTAAAACAATAATATATATTAAATAATAGTACATTAAAATAAAATTTAAAAAATGGCACATTGAGCCACAATAACTTAACAGCACCATAGGCTCAGTAGGCATTGATTGATTTGATTGATTGATTAAAACTTGTATTAGCAGATTGCAGAGTACAGTATATATTCCGTACAATTGACCACTAAATGGTAAGACCCCAATAAGTTTTTCAACGTTTATCAATACTTAATAAATGACCAAGTCGAGGTGATCTACCTCATATATACATACACACACATATCATTTATACACACACATATCATACATACACACACATCATTTATACACACACAAATTATATATATATATATATATATATGTATATATATATATCTATATAATATATAGATATATATATATATCTATATATTTATAATATACAGATATATATATATATAGATATACACATACATACATTTATATATACAGTATATAATTTATATTTATTTATTTTGCCGTTTTTGTTCACATGTTAAAGGTGTTTTAATGAATATACATGCATGTTTAACACATGGATTCCTATCTTTCATGAAGACAAGAATATAAGTCGGTGTATTACCTGATTCTGATGACTTGCAATGATTGGAATCAGACGTTCACGTTTTCAAATGGAGGAGAAAAAAGTTCCTCTTTTCTGTCTAATACCACATGAAAATCGTTGGTTTTTGGCATCTTATTTGTCCAACTTCCATATTCCTTTTTATACACTTTACAAGAAATACATTGGCGGCAAACTCCGTAGCTTGCTAGCTTGTTTGCGCTTGCTTTCGGAGACTCTTATTTTGTTAACGCAGGTGCGATGGAGCGGCACTTTTATTGTGAAGACGGGAACTGTGCGATCAGTCTTTAGGCTTTTGACGGGAAGTACGGTTGAAATAAAAAGTGTCTTTTTTCCTTTACACTTTTTATTGATTGATTGAAACTTTTATTATTAGATTGCACAGTACAGTACATATTCCGTACAATTGACCACTCAATGGTAACACCCCAATACGTTTTTCAACTTGTATAAATCGGGTCATGTGACCGCCTGGCTCTGTTTGATTGGTCCAACATCACCAGTGACTGCATGTGATTGGTGAAACGCAGGCATGTGTAGATTCTACTTTGAAGCTGTCATTAACCAAAACAAACATTAATAGATCGATAAAAAAAAGTAGCGAGTAGCGAGCTGAATGTAGATAAATGGAACAGAGTAAAAGTAGCGTTTCTTCTCTATAAATATACTCAAGTAAAAGTAAAAGTATGTTGCATAAAAACTACTCGTAAAAGTACAATTTATCCCGAAAGTTACTCAAGTAAATGTAACGGAGTAAATGTAGCGCGTCACTACCCACCTCTGTGCATATGTCAGGAGACAAATCAAGAGCCTTTGTTTGTTTACTTACTACTAAAAGACAAGTTGTTTTGTACGTTCACTATTTTATTTAAGGACTTAACTGCAATAAGAAACATATGTTTAATGTACCCTACTATTTTTGTTAAAATGAAGCCAAAAATGCAATTTTGTTGTGGTACCATTTATTTAGAAAAGTACCGAAATAATTTTAGTACTGTTACAAAAATATTGGCATCGTTACAACACCATTACCCACTAATTTGTTTGTTTCCATTCTGTATTCCAAAAACAATTTTTTTCTATACTGCGTTTGTTTCATGCTAGTGACGTGTAATTGGTGCAGAGATCAAACCCTTTGAGGTAACCAAGGTTGAGACAGAGGGACTTTAAAAATGCTAATCACTGCAGTGTTTAGCTCATTTGCCGCTGTTGGCTTTAAAATATTCTACTTTAACCGAGCAGTGTACATCACTTAATACGGACATCAAAGAGAAACTAAGTACTTTCCAAAAGGGATGGAAGGACACACATGAAATTATGGCATTGAAATATTAGAAATGTTTTATTTATTTTTTCAAAATGGCTGTGATGATAATGTCAATGGGCGGTTTCTAATCACTGCTTTGTTAGAATTCCTATTCATATTGATACTGTTGTTATGATTCATTTTAGTTTGACGACTTTTGGATTGTTTTGTGTTACGTTTGTGTGTCCTCTCAATTGCTCTGTTGATTGCTTTTCTGAATGTTGCTGGGCCGGGTTTGGCTTTAGAATTGGAATTATATTGTGTAGTATTTTGTTGGATTGAAAAAAAATAATAATAAAAAAAAGGATTGCACACCGACTGTTAATGGTGTACTGTAGTAACAAAATAAAATTTCATTTTAAACGCATTTAAGTCTCACCTTTAATCTCATTTGTATACTCTAGCCTTTAAATAGACCTCATTTTTAGACCAGTTGATCTGCCGCTTCTTTTCTTTTTCTCCTCTGTCCCCCCCTCCCTTGTGGAGGGGGTCCGGTCCGATGGCCATGGATGAAGTAGACCCAGGATGGACTGCTCGTCGGGACCCAGGATGGACCGCTCGCCTGCGTATCGGTTGGGGACATCTCTACGCTGCTGATCCGACTCCACTTGGGATGGTTTCCTGTGGACGGGACTCTCGCTGCTGTCTTGAATCCGCTTTGAACTGAACTCTCGCGGCTATGTTGGAGCCACTATGGATTGAACTTTCACAGTATCATGTTAGACCCGCTCGACATCCATTGCTTTCGGTCCCCTGGGGGGGTTGCCCACATATGAGGTCCTCTCCAAGGTTCTCATAGTCATCATTGTAACTGGCGTCCCACTGGGTGTGAGTTTTCCTTGCCCTTATGTGGGTTCTTCCGAGGATGTCGTAGTCGTAGTGGTTTGTACAGTCCTTTGAGACATTTGTGATTTAGGGTTATATAAATAAACATTTATTGATTGATTGATTGAAAAGAGTTAGGGTTAGTGCATTATCTGTGTTGATTGCAAGTGCTAGACTAGCAGTGCAGAAATGCAGAGACGTAGCATGGGTTTCCGAGTAATCACATGATAAGTTGAATGATGCAGACACGTTTGTTACTGGATGCTATCTTTGTACGTGTAAGTGATATGTAACTATCATCATTTGATGCTTGTTTGTATTGACAAATGTTTTTTTTTGGACTGAAATATTGTTCACTTAAGGACACTTCTTGTGTATGTCTGGCTTGTGTGCTGTTGTGTGCTTGGCTGTTGTGTAGCTGCTAGCTCTTAGTAGCCTATAACCCACCATGTTTACCTTTTGTAAATGACTTGACTATAATAGAATAAAAGGCCAACCATGTGCGTTTAAAAAAAAAAAATATATATATATATTAGACTGCGATGAAGTGGCGACTTGTCCAGGCTGTACCCTGCCTTCCACCCGAATGCAGCTTGGATAGACTCCAGCGACCCCCCGCAAACCAAAAGGGACAAGCGGTAGGAAATGGATGGATGGATATATATTACAAATAATTCCTACCGGATCATAATTGGTGTCCATTGGTTATTGTTGACGGTCTGGGCGGCCGTCACATGCAGGACACGTTCAGGGTTGCATTTAAGCTCAGCAACGAGACGTCCGTCTTGAAGAAACACGTGAAGGAAAGCACCATCCAAGCTCTGCTCCCGAGCTGAGTGAAAAGAGTGTTGGAAAAAACGTATTTTCAATTCCAGTACATTATCATGAACTGTTATTAGAAACAGTGGGATAGGTCTTACATTGCTCAGTCTCTTAATAATTCTGCTTATGATCCAAATTGCTTGGTATTATAACAATTTAATGTAGAAAAATCCAACCAAAGTTGCCCTTTAAGCATTCACACACAGCACCAGCATTTTGGAACAAGGATGAGGTGATAGCAGAAAGGTCAAAATATAATAATAATAACAATTATAATTATATTATAACGATATAAAATCATATTTTTGCCTGCCCCTTTATATTGAATATGTTTACACTTCTCTGTAAAAGAAAACTGAAATAAAATAAATAAGCGTAATAATTATGTGTTTTTATGATTCATACACTGATGATAATCCAACATGTATCAGCTAATATCTAGTTTACACGCTGAAATAAAGGGAAAGTTGACAATTGTACAATTATATTTAAGTGACTAATGACAGGCTATAGTATTATTTAAACACATACTGTTGCCACCTTGTATTGAATTCGTTGCCACCTTTTTTATTTATTTTATAAATACTTTTTTTTCTTTAAAAAATAATTATTTAGGGGGGTTATCTAGATATGTTGGCCTTTTATTTTGACCCATTTCACAACGATAATTGGGAGCCGCAAAACTCTTTTGAAATGTATAATGAAATTACACAGCATAAAGAGTTTTTATTGCTTGTACTATTGTGTAAACCAGGGGTCTTGTTCATCAGCCACACCGGTTACACTGAAGGTTGTGATATAAACAAGATTAACTTACTATGTGCCACACTGTGAACCCACACCAAACAAGAATGACAAACACATTTCTGGAGAACATCGGCTCTGTAACACATTATAAACGCAACATAAGAATTACCCAGAAAGCAATGCATCCATGACTACTACTTCTTATATCAGGGGTCGGGAACCTTTTTGGCTGAGGGAGCCAAGAAGCCAAATATTTTAAAATGTATTTCCGTATGAGCCATATAATATATTTTTAACACTGAACACAACTTAACGCGTGCATTTTTAAGTAAAATTAACATTTCTAGAGTATAATAGGTCTCTTATTCTTTGTAATAACATTGTTATTCTGAAGCTAACTGTGGAGGGGGCGTGTCCTGCAGCAAAGCGGGGTGTTGCCAGGATCGGCCTCAAAATCAGCTCTGTTATAAGCAGCAGCCAGGAGGAGAGACGGGGTTGGAGCTGGAGCCAGAGCGCGAGCGAGAACGAAAGAGAAAAAGACAATTGCTGCAGAGCAACTGAGACTTATTGAAAAATAAAACAATATTGTAACCCTGAAACAGGCTCTCATGTCGGTGCTTGGTGGTCTAAAGAACTTCCAGGAGGGCAATAAATAAATAACTTCTTACCATTAACGCCATTTCTTGAACAGGTGCGGTAGGAAAACAGATGGATGGATTAAAACTGCATGAGAATGTTTTATATTTTGAACATTATTTTTAAGACTGTGATCCATCCATCCATTTCCTACCGCTTATTCCCTTTTGGGTTCGCGGGGGTCACTGGCGCCTATCTCAGCTACAATCGGGCGGAAGGCGTCGTACACCCTGGACAAGTCGCCACCTCATCGCAGGGCCACACTGTGATTACAAGTGGAATTATTCATTACTTTTCGTGTCAAGCAATGTCATCTCAGATTTATCCGAGAGCCAGATGCAGTCATCAAAAGAGCCACATCTGGCTCTCGAGCTATAGGTTCCCTACCCCTGTCTTATATTATACACCCCCCCCCCCCCCCCCCCCCCCCCCTCCGTGCTTCGGTTGAGGTGGGCGGGGTTTGGTGCTAGCGGGGTGTATAATATAAGCAGTAGGAGTCATGGATGCATTGCATTCTGGGTAATTCTTATGTTGCGTTTATAATGTGTTACAGAGCCAATGTTCTCCAGAAATGTGTTTGTCATTATTGTTTGGTGTGGGTTCACAGTGTGGCACATAGTAAGTTAATTTTGTTTATATCACAACCTTCAGTGTAACCGGTGTGGCTGATGAACAAGAACCCTGGTTTACACAATAGTACAAGCAATAAAAACTCTTCTTGCTGTGTAATTTCATTATACATTTCAAAAGAGTTTTGTGGCTCCCAATTATCGTTGTGAAATGGGTCAAAATGGCTCTTCGAGTGGTAAAGATTGCCGACCTTGCTGCCTCCGCCATTTTGAAAATGACGACGAGGGAAGTGTCGCTCATGTCATCACGAATTTGACCCGGCGGTAATAGTAAGCATGCGCTAATAATTTTGGGAAGCAAGTTTGACCCGGCAGTAGTTCAAGGCAGTAGGAGTCATGGATGCATTGCATTCTGGGTAATTCTTATGTTGCATTTATAATGTGTGACAGAGCCAATGTTCTCCAATCAATCAATCAATCAATCAATGTTTACTTATATAGCCCTAAATCACTAGTGTCTCAAAGGGCTGCACAAACCACCACGACATCCTCGGTAGGCCCACATAAGGGCAAGGAAAACTCACACCCAGTGGGACATCGGTGACAATAATGACACAGTGGGACGTCGGTGACAATGATGACTATGAGAACCTTAGAGAGGAGGAAAGCAATGGATGTCGAGCGGGTCTAACATGATACTGTGAAAGTTCAATCCACAATGGATCCAACACAGTCGCGAGAGTCATGTCCAAAGCGGATTCAACACAGCAGCAAGAGTCCCGTTCACAGCGGAGCCAGCAGGAAACCATCCCAAGCGGAGCCGGATCAGCAGCGCAGAGATGTCCCCAGCCGATACACAGGCAAGCAGTACATGGCCACCGGATCGGACCGGACCCCCTCCACAAGGGAGAGTGGGACATAGAAGAAAAAGAAAAGAAACGGCAGATCAACTGGTCTAAAAAGGGAGTCTATTTAAAGGCTAGAGTATACAAATGAGTTTTAAGGAAAAGTGTTTGTCATTATTGTTTGGTGTGGGTTCACAGTGTGGCACATATTAGCAAGAGTGTTAAACTTGTTTATATCACAACCTTCAGTGTAACTTGTATCACCAAGTAGGCCTTCCAATCTCGTCCATGTGACGATAGAAGCAGCGAAATGCATGCTCCAAGCCTTCAGTGCTGAAAATAATAACCATAATAACGGTTTTATTTATTAAATGTGCTCTTGGTGAGGTTATCCTCACATCACACTCAATTTTTTAACTGCATGCCATTGGTAAGCGCAGGGGTGAGAAGAGGTTTTAAATTAATTAGCGCCCCGGCGGCTTTTCAAGGAAATACGGTAAATGACTAAAAATAACCTATTTCTAAGTTGTCTCAGTTTTCAAAGTAAAACTTTCAGAAATGTGAGCTTTCCCTTCTACATGGCTAACATCGCTCTTTTATAGATGATTAATATTTAAGTCACTTTTCAGATGTATTACATTTCCAGCAGGGCAGGCTGCAGTGCTAAAGTACTCCAGCTCTGATACAAGGCAGCAGGATGTACAGCAAGGAGGGAAAAAAAAAAAAAGAGGATGCACACTAATCCCGCATTCCTCCCTAAAAAGACGGAAGTGACATGAAAATGTGAAGGCAAAAAAAGAGAGCTGTGAGCGGAAAGATAATATTTTTGCAATGCCAGAGAGGCGCGCTGCAAGAAGAGGTCATGAGGTCATAGATGTGTTGACTGCTTTGATTTTATCCTGACAGCGACGACTGAGCCAGAGCGCTTTGAGGAATCGGACAGGCCGCTGAGGTTACAATCTGGACAAATGAGCGTGTGCCGTAGAGACGAGCACAGTATGTCTTAGTAAGGCTGCTGCCATTTGTGATGAAGTGATGGCACGGCTGCGAGGATGAATGGAAATTGATGAAGAGAGACTGGTGCAAAAGCTGAGCTTGTTGTTTTCCGGGCTGATACGACGGCTCGGAACAATTCCTCCAGGATAGGACGAGCATCCAGAAAATCCCCCATCTTTTTTTTTTTTTTTTGATCACAGAGAGGCTGTGCTTAGTCTGATAATGCCTGTTATAAGCTGACTTGGAGGTCTTCCTCCTCATAAGCTGAGACAGGGAGGCTCTTAACGTTGACATATCTGAATGGACCGCGGAAGAAAAATCATGTTCAGATAATCCAGTCTTCTGTACCACTCCTCCTCCACGATGAACTAGCTTGACAAGACATAGCAGGCAAAAATGCATTTTAAAAATTACTTTTAATTGCCTGCCAGGAATTATTAGATTAGATTAGATTAGATAGTACTTTATTCATTCCGTCAGGAGAGTTCCTTCAGGAAAATTACAATTTTCAGCACAATCCCATTCAAGATCAGACAAACATTACAGGGAGACAGAACAGGATCGCTGACGGGTCTGCCGGCTTCCAGCGCCCCTTACAAAAAAAGATGAGATACAGGTAAACAAGGGGGGGAATAGAAGATTAAAATGAAAATTAAAAAAAAAAAAAAAAAAAAAAAAAATTAGCATTATTGAAAGAAGTTTAGAACGACTTATGCAGTAAAGATACGGAAAATAAATGTCAATAACTCATGTCCTTTGTTACGAGGCAATCCATTTCCTACCGCTTATTCCCTTTGGGGTTGTGGAAGGCGCTGGTGCCTATCTCAGCTACAATTAGGCAGAAGGCGGCATACACCCTGGACAAGTCTCCACCTCATCACAGTGTTACGAGGCAATTAAGCTGCAAATTGACTAGCATTAGTTTTTTGCAATATAGACAATATACGGTATAAATTCGGTTCGGTCCTTGGCCCTGCACTCTTCAGCATCTACATGCTGCCGCTAGGTGACATCATACGCAAATAGGGTGTTAGCTTTCACTTTTATGCTGATGACACCCAACTCAACATGCCCCTATAATGAAATTAAAACAATGGATGTCCGCCAACTTTTTGCAACTCAACGCCAAAAAAACGGAAATGCTGATTATCGGTCCTGCTAGACACCGAACTCTATTTAATAATACAACTCTAACATTTGACAACCAAACAATTAAACAAGGCGACACGGTAAAGAATCTGGGTATTATCTTCGACCCAACTCTCTCCTTTGAGGCACACATTAAAAGCGTTACTAAAATGGCCTTCTTTCATCTCCGCAATATCGCTAAAATTCGCTCCATTCTGTCCACTAAAGACGCTGAGATCATTATCCATGCGTTTGTTACGTCTCGCCTCGACTACTGTAACGTATTATTTTCGGGTCTCCCCATGTCTAGCATTAAAAGATTACAGTTGGTACAAAATGCGGCTGCTAGACTTTTGACAAGAACAAGAAAGTTTGATCATATTACGCCTGTACTGGCTCACCTGCACTGGCTTCCTGTGCACTTAAGATGTGACTTTAAGGTTTTACTACTTACGTATAAAATACTACACGGTCTAGCTCCATCCTATCTTGCCGATTGTATTGTACCATATGCCCCGGCAAGAAATCTGCGTTCAAAGGACTCCGGCTTATTAGTGATTCCCAAAGCCCAAAAAAAGTCTGCGGGCTGTAGAGCTTTTTCATTTCGGGCTCCAGTACTCTGGAATGCCCTCCCGGTAACAGTTCGAGATGCCACCTCAGTAGAAGCATTTAAGTCTCACCTTAAAACTCATTTGTATACTCTAGCCTTTAAATAGACTCCCTTTGTAGACCAGTTGATCTGCCGTTTCTTTTCTTTTTCTTCTATGTCCCACTCTCCTTTGTGGAGGGAGTCCGGTCCGATCCGGTGGCCATGTGCTCGCCTGTGTATCGGCTGGGGACATCTCTGCGCTGCTGATCAGCCTCCGCTTGGGATGGTTTCCTGCTGGCTCCGCTGTGAACGGGACTCTCGCTGCTGTGTTGGATCCGCTTTGGACTGGACTCTCGCGACTGTGTTGGATCCATTATGGATTGATCTTTCACAGTATCATGTTCTCATATGTTCTCATAGTCATCAGTATCATCAGTATCACAGTATCATGTTCTCATAGTCATCATTGTCACCGATGTCCCACTGGGTGTGAGTTTTCCTTGCCCTTATGTGGGCCTACCGAGGATGTTGTAGTGGTTTGTGCAGCCCTTTGAGACACTAGTGATTTAGGGCTATATAAGTAAACATTGATTGATTGATTGATATTCAGTTGAATATGCTACAAAGACAACATATTTGATGTTCAAAACTGATAAACATTTTTTTTTTGCAAATAATCATTTCATTTTGAATTTGATGCCAGCAACACGTGACAAAGAAGTTGGGAAAGGTGGCAATAAATACTGATATAGTTCAGTAATGTTCATCAAACACTTATTTGGAACATCCCACAGGTGTGTATGCTAATTGGGAACAGGTGGGTGCCATGATTGGGTATAAAAGCAGCTTCCTAAAAAATGCTCAGTCTTTCACAAGAAAGGATGGGGCGATGCACACCCCTTTGTCCACAACTGTGTGAGCAAATAGTCAAACAGTTTAAGAACAACGTTTCTCAAAGTGCAATTGCAAGAAATTTAGGGATTTCAACATCTACGGTCCATAATATCATCAAAAAGTCCAGAGAATCCAGAGCGTTTTCCGTTCGGGCTCCAGTACTCTGGAATGCCCTCCCGGTAACAGTTCGAGATGCCACCTCAGTAGAAGCATTTAAGTCTCACCTTAAAACTAATTTGTATACTCTAGCCTTTAAATAGACTCCCTTTTTAGACCAGTTGATCTGCCGATTCTTTTCTTTTTCTCCTATGTCCCACTCTCCCTTGTGGAGGGGGTCCGGTCCGATCCGGTGGCCATGTACTGCTTGCCTGTGTATCGGCTGGGGACATCTCTGCGCTGCTGATCCGCCTCCGCTTGGGATGTTTTCCTGCTGGCTCCGCTGTGAACGGGACTCTCGCTGCTGTGTTGGATCCGACTCTCGCTCCTGTGTTGGATCCGCATTGGACTGGACTCTCGCGACTGTGTTGGATCCATTATGGATTGAACTTTCACAGTATCATGTTAGACCCGCTCGACATCCATTGCTTTCCTCCTCTCCAAGGTTCTCATAGTCATCATTGTCACCGAAGTCCCACTGGGTGTGAGTTTTCCTTGCCCTTATGTGGGGCTACCTAGGATGTCGTAGTGGTTTGTGTTGTGGTTTGTGCAGCCCTTTGAGACACCAGTGATTTAGGGCTATATAAGTAAACATTGATTGATTGAATGATTGATCTTTTTCATGGACGCCCCTTCTTATTTCAGCAAGACAATGCCAAGCCACATTCAGCACGTGTTACAACAGTGTGGATTTGTAAAAAAAAAAGAGTGTGGGTACTTCTCTGGCCCGTGTGCAGTCCAGACCTGTCTCCCATCGAAAATGTGTGGCGCATTATGAAGCATAAAATACGACTGTTAAACGACAGAAGCTCTACATAAAACAAGAATGGGAAAGAATTCCACTTTCAAAGCTTCAACAATTAGTTTCCTCAGTTCCGAACGTTTAAGTGTGTAAAACAAGAATGGGAAAGAATTCCACTTTCAAAGCTTCAACAATTAGTTTCCTCAGTTCCGAACGTTTAAGTGTTGTTAAAAGAAAAGGTGATATAACACAGTAGTGAACATACCCTTTCCCAACTACTCTGGCATGTGTTGCAGCCATGTAATTTTAAGTTAATTATGATTTACAGGGGCTTCACGGTGGCAGAGGGGTTAGTGCGTCTGCCTCACAATACGAAGTTCCTGCAGTCCTGGGTTCAATCCCAGCCTCGGGATCTTTCTGTGTGGAGTTTGCATGTCCTCCCCGTGAATGCGTGGGTTCCCTCCGGGTACTCCGGCTTCCTCCCACTTCCAAAAGACATGCACCTGGGGATAGGTTGATTGGTAACACTAAATTGGCCCTAGTGTGTGAATGTGAGTGTGAATGTTGTCTGTCTATCTGTGTTGGCCCTGCGATGAGGTGGTGACTTGTCCAGGGTATACCCCGCCTTCCGCCCGATTGTAGCTGAGATAGGCGCCAGCGCCCCCCGCGACCCCGAAAGGGGATAAGCGGTAGAAAATGGATGGATGGATTGGTGATTTACAGGAAAAAAAAAAAAAGTTTATGAGTTTGAACAACAAATATATTGTCTTTGTAGTGCATTCAATTGAATATGGGTTGAATAGGATTTGGAAATTATTGTATTGCGTTTATATTTACATCCAACACAATTTCCCAACTCATCTGGAAACGGGGTTTGTATGATCACATTAAGCATGTAAGAAGTAAGAACCAAATCATTACAGTGGAATCATTATACAGATGAATTATTTGCTGATGCAGCAATATCGCTTCAGGATAGATAACCATAGCTTCCTCTCAGCGAAGTTGTTTCTATTCATGCTATTACTCATTTGTCAACAAGTATTATTTACTGCGTCAACACTCCCCTATCTTTTTTATTTTCTATTTTTCAACATTGTTCCTGCTGTCCCTTCGGTGCAGTTACTCTGCACCGAGCCTAACGGAGCGTTCGTCCTGTTTGTCGGAACCTGTCACCTGTGTCTTTCTCTTGCTTGCTTTTCCTCTCTCCCACACCCCAACACCCATCTCGGATTTTTTATTCCTGAGCTGACATGTGAAGTCCGGGGGGAGACTCACATGTTTGCTTCAGGGAGAGGTATAAAGAAAAAAAATATATAAATAAAGGAGGAGAGTATAAGAAGCAGGTCAGGCTGATGAATTCTTTGCATCTCAATGCATGTCTTTTAGTCTTCTTCTGATTAACTTTGTCTGTTTGATCTCTGGAGTTTTCTTTTCAGTTGTGATGTGAGAGCCATGCAGTGCCGTAAGCCAGGAAGCATTACCAGATAAAAGGCACATTGCCCTCTATTCTTTCTGAACATCTTTTTTCAATGACTACACTCATGGCTTCTTCCTGTCTTCTGCAGGCAGCGAGAGGTAAATACTGTGTGACAATAATGCAATAAAAAAAACAAAAAAAACAACCATAATATTTCAACAGGATCCACTGCAATCCGCAAATATATTCCTGCGATGAAAGCCTGGCATGTCATCAAAGTAGTCATTATAGAAAATCTGTGAAAAATGAAACGCGCAGTCTCTTAAAATCAAAGCGTCCAGATGACGGGCGTTGGCGGCTGATAAATGAAGCAGCGTGTCTTGACAGGGTGAAGGTGAAACAATTAGGCTAGTTTGACACAATTTAATTCACCTGACAGCGATCATATCTGATTAGGACACAGTCCTGCTCGGGCCCATAACGAGATGGAATGAGAAGGGCATCATGTTATGGAATTCTAGATGTTTAAAAATCTAATAACAAAAATTAAAAGCATACTGTATGATAGGCAAATTTATCAAAACATTTTCATAAACTGTTTACTATTTTAATGGTTGTTTGAAATGATGTAGTGAGTATAACTGGGTAACTTCCACATTCGAACTGATCCCCAGTACCTAAGACTTGATGCCAGTCTGCAACGATACTAAGTTTTTATTTACCTTTAATAATTAGCTGTCCAGTTGTTAGATCTTGATTCCGTACATTTCCGAGTCTCATTTGCAAGTATTATAGAGTAGACTTTGCATGCAATTTAAAAACGTTATGTGGCAGAAGTGTATAGTCCCGGTGGCAGAGGGGTTAGTGCGTCCGCCTCACAATACGAAGGTCCTGAGTAGTCAGGGTTCAATCCCGGGCTCGGGATCTTTCTGTATGGAGTTTGCATGTCCTCCCCGTGAAAGCGTGGGTTCCCTCTGGGTACTCCGGCTTCCTCCCACTTCCAAAGACATGCACCTGGGGATAGGTTGATTGGCAACACTAAATTCAATCAATCATCAATCAATGTTTATTTATATAGCCCCAAATCACAAATGTCTCAAAGGACTGCACAAATCATTACGACTACAACATCCTCGGAAGAACCCACAAAAGGGCAAGGAAAACTCACACCCAGTGGGCAGGGAGAATTCACATCCAGTGGGACGCCAGTGACAATGCTGACTATGAGAAACCTTGGAGAGGACCTCAGATGTGGGCAACCCCCCCCCCCCCCCTCTAGGGGACCGAAAGCAATGGACGTCGAGCGGGTCTAACATGATACTGTGAAAGTTCAATCCATAGTGGCTCCAACACAGCCGCGAGAGTTCAGTTCAAGCGGATCCAAGACAGCAGCCAGAGTCCCGTCCACAGGAAACCATCTCAAGCGGAAGCGGATTGGCCCTAGTGTGTGAATGTGAGTGTGAATGTTGTCTGTCTGTCTGTGTTGGCCCTGCAATGAGGTGGTGACTTGTCCAGGGTGTACCCCGCCTTCCGCCCAATTGTAGCTGAGATAGGCACCGGCGCCCCCTGGGCCCCCCAAATGGGAATAAGCGGTAGCAAATGGATGGATGGAAGTGTATAGTCCAGTGTTTTGCCTGGTCAGGGAGTTGTATTTTTTGGCCATTAAGCTGAATTTGGTATTTAGTTGCGCCCCAAAAGAGAGTTTGTACAATAAGTATTGTACTTATTGTAATGGCTCAAGCACCCTCCGCCACACACTCCCCTGGAAACGCCCATGGGCGTTCCTCCCCTGCTGCGGCCACTCTTCTCAACCTGAAATCAACACTTCCTTCTTAAGCCAGCGTGTCCTGCCTTCCAGTGCCAGAACGTAGCTTCTTGTACCAGTACAGTAATCCTTACACCGCTCTAGCTTTCCTCGCCTATGTGCTTCCTCACTCTCCTTGTTTTCCCTCCTCGGTACTCATTGCGTCTTGTCCTGTGTCATCATCCTGCAGTTCCTCATCATTCCCTGGTTTCAAGAAGTGTGTCTCGTCTCCCTGGATTCCCTCTGGACTTCCTGCTGCCTCCCTGGATCTCAACTTCTTGCCTGTCCCCAGACCTCCGAGCAGGCCTTGCCCTTTTTGGACTTCCGCATCTTTCTCAATACGCACTTTCAACACCTCCCGGTAAAACTCACCATATAATCTCTTCACATAGTCACACCACACGTATTTGGATTAATTACACACGTCATTCTATTGTGTTAATAAATACGCTGCATGCTAAGCGATGTCCCTGTGTCAAGCCGTCTCCACTGTACCGTTACACTTATTACACACCAGTTGTTTGATTGTAATGTCCATCTTAGTTGTAGTTTTAATTACCAATTTTTGAGGTGTTTAACTCAGGAGCATGTAATTGGCATTACTAATAACATCGAGCTAGCACATTTAGAAAAGTTGAGCCTCACTGTACTTTGTTGGCATAGAAAATTCGAACATTAGCTAAAAGTAGTCCTACTAAGTTTTTGAGACTCAAGAGTTGTTGCTGAGTTTTCTGCAACGTGACACCACCTCGGCGGAATGGCCACTCATCTGGATTTGTGAGTAACACATTACAAAAGTAACATAATTACAGTTACAGTAGTAACATAGTACTGTGTGACCTACACACTCACCAAGTAGTTATTTAACAATGAAATGGTTAGATCTTGGTGGTAGTAGCAAATATTCAAACGTTACAGGATTACTGTACTGGTACAAGTAGCTACGTTCTGGCACTGGAAGGCAGGAAACGCTGGCTTAAGAAGGAAGTGGAGTCTTCATCAGCATCAGGTGTGTTGATTTCAGATTGAGAAGAGTGGCCGCAGCAGGGGAGGAACGCCCATGGGCGTTTCCAGGGGAGTGTGTGGCGGCAGGTGCTTGAGCATTACAATAAGTACATTATTATAGTATAAACTCTTTTGGGGCGCAACTAAATACTAGATTCAGCTTAAAGGCCAAAAAATACAACTCCCTGACCAGGCAAAACACTGGACTATACACTTCCATCCATCCATTTTCTACCGCTTATTCCCATTTGGGGGCGCAGGGGGCGCTGGTGCCTATCTCAGCTACAATCAGGCGGAAGGCGGAGTACACCCTGGAAAAGTCGCCACCTCATTGCAGGGCCAACACAGACAGACAGACAACATTCACACTCACATTCACACACTAGGGCCAATTTAGTGTTGCCAATCAACCTATCCCCAGGGGGATAGGTTTGTGGGTTCTTCCGAGGATGTTGTAGTTGTAATGATTTGTGCAGTCCTTTGAGACATTTGTGATTTGGGGCTATATAAATAAACATTGATTGATTGATTGATATTCCTGTTGAACCTACGAGTGAAATCATACTCTTTTCTAAAAATTGCAATTGTAACATAAGGCTAACATAAGGCAAAAGACCTAACCTCCATCCTGACCTCATGGTAAACTACCAGCTGGTGTCCCACCTTCCGTTTATTTTGAAAATCTTCGAAAAAAATTGTTGCACAGCAGCAAAATGAGCATTTAGCATCTAACAATCTCTGTGAACCGTTTCAATCCTGTTTCAGGGCAGATCACTCTACGGAGTCAGCACTCGCAAAAATGACTAATGATCTATTGCAGTGGTTGTCAACCTTTTTTCAGTGATGTACCCCCTGTGAACATGTTTTTAATTCAAGTACCCCCTAATCAGAGCAAAGTTGTTTTGGTTGAAAAAAAGAGATAACGAAGTAAAATACGGCACTATGTCATCAGTTTCTGATTTATTAAATTGTATGACAGTGCAAAATATTGCTCATTTGTAGTGGTCTTTCTTGAACTGTTTGGAAAAAAAGATATAAAAATAACTAAAAACTTGTTGAAAAATAAACAAGTGACTCAAATATAAATAAAGATTTCTACACATAGAAGTAATCAACTTAAAGTGCCCTCTTTGGGGATTGTAATAAAGATCCATCTGGATTTATGAACTTAATTCTAAACATTTCTTCACAAAAAAAGAAATCTTTGACATCAATATTTATGGAACATGTCCACAAAATAATCTAGCTGTCAACACTGAATATTGCATTCTTGCATTTCTTTTCACAGTTTATGAACCTACAGTCATATTTTGTTGAAGTATTATTCAATAAATACATTTTATAAATTATTTTTGAATTGTTTTTAAAATATTTTGAAAAAAAATCTCACATACCCCTTGGCATACCTTCAAGTACCCCCAATTTGACAACCACTGATCTATTGCTACCGATGGATGCTGATGAGTCATCTATGTTGCTGCTTCTTGATCTTAGCGCTGCTTTCGATACCGTCGATCATAATATTTTATTAGAGCGTATCAAAAAACGTATTGGTATGTCAGACTTAGCCCTGTCTTGGTTTAACTTTTATCTTACTGACAGGATGCAGTGCGTCTCCCATAACAATGTGACCTCGGGCTACTATATGTTAAGGTAACGTGTGGAGTTCCCCAGGGTTCGGTCCTTGGCCCTGCACTCTTCAGCATCTACATGCTGGCGCTAGGTGACATCATACGCAAATACAGTATTAGCTTTCACTGTCATGCTGATGACACCCAACTCTACATGCCCCTAAAGCTGACCAACACGCCGGACTGTAGTCAGCTGGAGGCGTGTCTTAATGAAATTAAACAATGGATGTCCGCTAACTTTTAACAACTCAACGCCAAAAAAACGGAAATGCTGATTATCGGTCCTGCTGGACACGGACACCTATTTATTAATACCACCTTAACATTTGACAACCAAACAATTACACAAGGCGACTCGGTAAAGAATCTGGGTATTATATCGACCCAGCTCTCTCATTTGAGCCACACATTAAGAGTGTTACTAAAGCGGCCTACTTTTATCTCCATAATATCTCTAAAACGTGTTCCATTTTGTCCACCAGCAAAGCTGTGATCATTATTCATGTGTTCGTTACGTCTCATCTCGATTACTAACATATTATTTTCGGATCTCCCTATGCCTAGCATTAAAACATTACAGTTGGTACAAAATGTGGCTGCTAGACTTTTGACAAGAACAACAAAAGTTTGATCATATTACGCCTGTACTGGCTCACCTGCACTGGCTTCCTGTGCACTTAAGATGTGACTTTAGGGTTTTACTACTTACATATAAAATACTACACGGTCTAGCTCCATCCTATCTTGTCGATTGTATTGTACCATATGTCCCGGCAAGAAATCAGTGTTTTAAAAACTCCGGCTTATTAGTGATTCCCAGAGCCCCAAAAAAGTCTGTGGGCTATAAAGCGTTTTCTATTCGGGCTCCAGTACTCTGGAATGCCCTCCCGGTAACAGTTAAAAATGCTACCTCAGTGGAAGCATTTAAGTCCCATCTTAAAACTCATTTGTATTCTCTAGCCTTTAAATAACTCCCCCTTTTACACCAGTTGATCTTCCAGTTCTTTTTCTGCTCTGCCCCCTTCTACTTCATGGAGGGGGGCTGTCCAAAGTCAGGACCCGAGGTGGACCGCTCGTATGTGCATCGGTTGGGGACGTCTCTGCGCTGCTGACCTGTCTCAGTTCGGGATGGTCTCCCGCTGGACTGGACTCTCACTATTATGTTAGATCCACTATGGATCACCGTTCAGTTCACGGTCCCCTCAAAGGTTTCTCATTATCCCATTGGGATGAGTTTTTCCTTGCCTGGATGTGGGATCTGAACCGAGGATGTTGTTGTGGTTTGTGCAGCCCTTTGAGACACTTGTGATTTAGGGCTATATAAGTAAACATTGATTGACTGATTGATTGTTTGTTATGCGACATTCATCCTCCGCTTTTGCCATTTGTAATATAAAGTAGTGTGAAGTTCTTACTTACAGTATACCTGCCATGAAAGCGCTAAAATATACCGGTGTAGTGAGTTCACATTATTCACCCAAGGAACTTTAGTTATTACCGAGTTCCGGTTGGACGGTTTTTCACTGGACACATTCCTGGCGGATGAGGAAATGCTGCTCCGTTATTGATTTTAGTAAAGTCTGAATGTCATTAAAACAGTTTTGACACTTCTCCCACTCCCGTCCTTGCACACTACTCCGCTACAACAAAGATGACGGGGAGAAGACGCTGCCGAAGATGAGCTATGTAAATAAGACCGCTCATAAAACGGCACATCCTGAAGCGACTGTCAGAAAGCAACTTGAAGATGGCCTGTAAAACATATTCTATGCAACATTTTGACAAAGGAAACACCATTACATGTTATGTACAACACAAGGAAGTGTTTTTAATTTAGAAAAAATATATAACTGTGACCCCTTTAATGCGCCTTATAATCCGGTGCGCCTTATATATGAAAACAGGTTGAAAGTAGACCATATTGGCAGTGCGCCTTATAATCCGATGGGCCCTATGGGCCGGAAAATACAGTAATGTATCAATTTTTCGAACACATTTCCTAATATACTTATTCCATTTTTTTTTTCAATCATATTGCCCATATTGTCTTTTATAAGACGGCCTGTGGTTTCATTTCAGCTGACCCTAATATCTAAACCTGATAGTTTGTGAGACAACTTTTTTATCCAACTTTATACAAATGGAAGTTGCCTTGTAGGATACATTGTACTTGTCCAAAAACCATGCAATTCCAGTACAGAGTATGACAAATCCCTTTCAAACCATGTATATCATCTTATAATTTTCAATTATTTGTTTTATTCCAGGACACCACAGTGGCAGAGGGGTTAGTGCATGTGCCTCACAATACGAAGGTCCGGAGTAGTCCAGGGTTCAATCCCGGGCTCGGTATCTTTCTGTGTGGAGTTTGCATGTTCTCCCCGTGACTGCGTGGGTTCCCTCCGTATACTCCGGCTTCCTCCAACCGCTAAAAACATGGACCTTGGGATAGGTTGATTGGCAGTGAAGTGAATGAAGTGAATTATATTTATATAGCGCTTTTTTCTCTATTGACTCAAAGCGCTTTACATAGTGAAACCCAATATCTAAGTTACATTTAAACCAGTGTGGGTGGCACTGGGAGCAGGTGGGTAAAGTGTCTTGCCCAAGGAC